>NW_019721010.1:584205-592889 GCF_002891405.2 Cryptotermes secundus | reverse complement strand
GCGGTCTAAGGCATGCACTGTCTTCGCTCGCTCGGAAGTCGGGATCGTGGATTCAAATCCCACTCAGGGCATGGATGTTTGTATGCGTTTTTCTGTGTTTGTGTACAGGTAGAGGCCTTGCGACGAGCTGATCACCCGCTCAAGGAGTCCTACCGTACGTCTAAGATCTAGTAAACCGAAGGGAAATGGAGAGTTTCATGGAGGTAGGCCTAGGCCCAAACGAGGGCTGTACTGTACCTAGTGCTCTACCTCCTCCAGTTTTCCCGGCTTCACATTCTGGGTGAACTGGGTAGGAACAAATTGGTTCGTAAAGAGTGACTATCGAATTCTAATAGACTGACAAGTGTCATCAGTATTTTAAGAAAGTCTCTGGGAAATTAACGGAATTTGCATTAATTACGAGAAAGGTAATTTTGCATCACTAGGATCAATTTAGACAGGCTGATCCCCCTTCCAAGGAGTTTTACCGACTGTGTATATGACTAAGAAACTGGACAAGCGAAAGGTCAAACAGAGGACTGTAGATCCATAGATAAATAAGTAGGTAGGTAGGGTCAATTTAGGCGCGGATTTTATCAGGTCGATCAGTAAGTTGAATAATTACGTTCATCATAATTTATGATTGGCTAAGCGTACGTAAAACAATTCTTTATGCGCCACACATAATAAGTCTTTATGATATATTGGTTAGTAATACGTAAAACTAGCAGGAACAAAGGTCTTGAATTGTTGTATAAACAAGTAGACTATCATTATCGTGGTTAGATATGTAGTCCTAAAACTTCTATTTCCGTTGCTGCTATGCTTTGGTGCGCATTTTATCACTTTGTTGTACAACCAGAACGTTCGACATTGAGAACTTGTAGGGTATCCGTGTGTTGGAAATTTGCACGTATAATGACAAGGAGAGTTATCGAGTTAGAAATTGCACCGCATAGCTTAAAATTTCTAGCGCCTTCAACTCTAGATTATTAATTCTTTAATGCTGACTTCTGATACTTTCTTATAAACAGCGTAAGACAGGTGGAATTTGATCAAAATCAGTCCATCTTTTCTTAACTTATGAGACGATACAGCATTAAAATTACTTGCATTTAATTGTGTCAAAATCATGAGGCTTAAAGGAAAAAAGTGATTGGACGTAAAGTGTCTTCAAGATGAATATTCAGTTCTGCTGTCCTGTCACCTGTATTGCTGTGCTGTGATTTTTCGAAAGCACTCTTCTCAATGTACGACAATCTCTTTCTCTCAATGTTGATTTTTGTCCACTTTTCCTCTTCGCTGAAATTGTCTTCGTACGATTTGTGTATGCCGACATAACCTTAGAAAGTGCCGCTCTCGATACACACGATAATGTGGCAGATTTTTTCACACATGCTTCAGCTACTCGCGAAAAAACCATCTGTCCCCTATCAAAATCGAACAAGTGTGCCATTTTCCGAGCCTTTCACACGGACTGTCACTTAAGACAATCACTAATGCACTGACACGAGCTCTACAGAGAGCAAACGAACGGAAGTATATTCAGTGCTGCCAACTGAGGTTCTTTCAATGTAGCCAAAACAAACAAATTCTATTCCTCAATTTCTTAGAGCTTCCATTAGTCTGTTCACCCTCTGTATATCTCTTCTAGAAGAGAATTGCTAGTCGAAGAATACGACTTAACCCCTATTTGCTTATTTAATATTTTACCTGGAAGCTAACGCAAAGTATACTCTCCTGTAATGAGAGCAACTGGGTTATGTTAACCACGATATTAAAGTTGAAGAACGAAAGAACAGTAACATTAAACCGAGAAAGGTGGCTCAAGAAATTAACGATTCCAACACGTATTCCAGAAGTGACCGGTTCGACTCTCGGCAGAACTGCCGACTTTCGTGTGTTTTTTAGTTTCTCTGAGGTCCGCGGACCACTGATGATTCGTGCTGGTCCATCAAATGATCAATAGTATTATTTAGTCCATGTAGTATGTAGACATGTTTCGAATAAAATAATTTAATTTGATTTAGTTCATCCTGGACCGTCACACTAGCAATAGTATAAAAGATATTTAACTAAAATTTATGATTGAAAAAAAATTCTGTCCAATAAATAACTAGCTAATTATGCTTGAAACATGAGCAGAAACTCCTCTAGGTCTTTATTTCTTATCTTCCGATATTAATGGAAATTGGACCATGTCTACAAATTTTAGTAGAATTCACCAATATCAATTTCGTGAAAATCGGTTCAGAGGGTTCTCGAGTTGTTACGTACATACCGATAGCAGACAAGCAGACAGACATAGAGAACATATGCACATTCTTGCAACTTCCTAACGAACGCACTAAAAACCTCTCACATTAAGATTAGGTGCACTTTTGAACAGGTACCATAAAAGATCCATCATTTACGAAGTCCGAAGTTCAGTTTCATGACGGTCAAGGAATTGCCACAGCAAAAGCCTCTCGACTTACCTACGTCTGATGTACCAGTCTTATCTTTACCTGTACTGGCCTTGACAGATATATATGATTGGGACAGTACTTGACAGTACATACTTACTCTACATATTAATAACTATTCACAGACTATGACTAATAAATTATATATTGTATGAATCATATATTGTTAAATACATATGTAATTCACTCCAATGTGAATCTAGAACACGTGGAAATTGTCAGAGATAACCTCAAAATTCTCATCCCCGCACTATACCTATATAATATTTGACACTTAAATGCTTTATGCCATATTGTCACATGTATAGTGATTAGAAACGGGGTTTGGATTGGTAATGGGATTTATTGACCAATTATAGATCTAACAACGAGGAAGTATAGGCGCTATCGCTAATTCACATACACATTGCAGTTCACTACAGCATGTTCTGAGCCTTGTCAGTCTGCAATGTCTTCACCCGTCGTTGCCTGGTGACGGCTTTTAGCGGCGTACGTTCACCTTACTCTGCGTTCCACAATCATCCCCGTTCCTCGGCTACTAACTTCTAACAGCAACAGCTCATAACGACTGAATTGCAGTTCTCTATCTACCTGACAAGCGAACTCTCCACTTCCCTGCACTGCATTGCACTGCACTGCACGAGCTATCACTAAATGCCATGTTTATAACATTACGCACGGACCGCACAGAAAACTCAACTTCTTTATTATTGTTTACAGGTCATTGCCTAGTAATAGGCGTTGTATAATTCTTTGTTTCGCGGTCGTTGCCTAGCAATGGGTCTACATGCCACAATATTTTGCAAGGAAACTTGTAATTTATCTTTGTATAGAATTTCACATATCGCTGTCTTCCACTAAGTGGGAACTGAAGGTTCTGTCCTCTGGTATACTTGTGTTTTCAACTAGTTTTCCCGCATAGTGATTCTGGTTCCAATCATATTGTGACGCACTGCTAGGTAACGGCTCGATAAACACGTTCCCGCGAACACAGATTCTTAGTAAACAGCTCGTTGCTGGGTAACACGCGCCGAGACTGGTTGCTAGGCATTTACGTGGTAACTCGTCTCTACAATAGTAAAATATAGTATGTATATGTGGTCCATATTACGGATATGTAATGAGGGTATGTTATAAGATTTGAGTTCTGGAGGGTCGGCATTCAAAGGTGACTGAACAAGAAATGGCAAGAAGACTTCCTTGTGATTAGAAGTGATAGCTCCTTGTTAAAATCCGTTACCAGGAAACGGATAGTGAAGACATTGTAAAGACCTAGCCATTGTTGAGATCTGTTATCTAACATCGTCTAGTGTAAGCAGACTTGGAAGGCTGTATTTATGTGTTATAATTACAGTGATCTTGAGAGTGTATGAAGTAATTGTATTTAGTACTTGTGGATTAAATCGATTCACCAATCCAAACCCCGTCTACAGGTCACTAATACATGTGACAAGATGTTGAAAATAGAATCCAGCAATTTTCTAATGATGACATAATGATTATGAAGAATTTTCAGATAAGGTTTAGATAGAGAATACATCACGGCGCATCATGTTCGTCAAGCTCAGCCTTTCTCAAATTTTCGGCAACCGCGGATCACTACAGGGGCGGACGGCGCAGGCGCAGGCGCAGACCACTCAACTGTAGTATCATTCCCCTCAGCCTTCAAGAACATGCAGTTGCGAGTTTTAGCAAATAGAAGAAAAACTGTAGATAGAGTTGCCATAAACTATTATTTTCTATCCACCAATTTAAAGTAAAGTGTTTTAAACAATAATTCATACAACTTTTTTAATTTAAATTAGTTTAAAAGATTATCAACTCCGCCCAGTGTGATTGATAAAAGTTTTTTCAGCTTTTTAATTTTTATCCTTGACATGTTTCCGCATTTAATGATATATCCTTCGGAAGAAGGTCGCTCCGTCCGAAACATGTCAAGGATAAAAGATTAAAAGATAAAAAGAACATTTATCAATCACACTGGACGGAGCTGATAATCTTTTATACTATTGCTAGTGTGACGGTCCAGGATGAAATAATCAAATTAAATTATTTTATTTGATACATGTCTACATACTACATGGACTAAATAATACTACTGATCATTTGATGGACCAGCACGAATCATCAGTGGTCCGCGGACCTCAGTTTAACAAACACTGATCTAGATAATGGCCAGACGGTGTCTGAACAAATATGAGCATAGTACACGTCGTACAGACAACTCGCTACATGTGACTACTGGCCTGGGATGTGTTTAGCAACAAGATTATCCGGCACATACCGTAAAATTATTAGTTCTCCAGGTTACATGCGAACAGCAACGATTTGCGTAGGTTCCGAGGTAAGGCAGTGTGTGCGTATTGCTGTAGTTATTTCATTTGCAGGTTATTTGACTTCGCTGTCGGTAATTCAGACCGTACAATATTGAATGATTGGGTAATAGTGAAAAATTAAGTGAAAAGGAAGTGTAAGGAATCGGTCGTGGGCTAATTTAAGGTAAAATCGCATTTGCCTAGAGAAACTAGAAAACACACGAAAGTCGGCAGTTCTGCCGAGAGTCGAACCGGTCACTTCTGGAATACGTGTTGGAATCGTTAATTTCTTGAGCCTGCTTTCTCGGTTTAATGTTGCTGTTCTTTTGTATTTCAACTTTAATATCGTGGTTAACATAACCCAGTTGCTCTCATTACAGGAGAGTATACTTTGCGTTAGCTTCCAGGTAAAATATTAAATAAGCAAATAGGGGTTAAGTCGTATTCTGCGACTAGCAATTCTCTTCTAGAAGAGATATACAGAGGGTGAACAGACTAATGGAAGCTCTAAGAAATTGAGGAATAGAATTTGTTTGTTTTGGCTACATTGAAAGAACCTCAGTTGGCAGCACTGAATATACTTCCGTTCGTTTGCTCTCTGTAGAGCTCGTGTCAGTGCATTAGTGATTGTCTTAAGTGACAGTCCGTGTGAAAGGCTCGGAAAATGGCACACTTGTTCGATTTTGATAGGGGACAGATGGTTTTTTCGCGAGTAGCTGAAGCATGTGTGAAAAAATCTGCCACATTATCGTGTGTATCGAGAGCGGCACTTTCTAAGGTTATGTCGGCATACACAAATCGTACGAAGACAATTTCAGCGAAGGAGAAGAGTGGACAAAAATCAACATTGAGAGAAAGAGATTGTCGTACATTGAGAAGAGTTGTTTCGAAAAATCACAGCACAGCAACACAAGTGACAGGACAGCAGCATTGAATATTCATCTGAAGACCCTGTTTCCACAGAAACTGTCCCACATGAGCTCACTAATCCAACATCCACAGTAAGTCTGCATTTGCTAAGCCTCTGATTATTGAAAAGTAATGCTCAGATGCACAAACGATAATGTCACGATCATGAAACACAACTGGACACGCGTGCGTGATGTGGTCAGATGAGTCGCCCTTCGCGCTGTTCCCTACATCAGGAAGAGCTTACGTTTGGAGAACATCCAAGGAAGCCTACAATTTCAAGTACCTGGTTCCAAGAGTGAAACACGGGGGAGGTTCTGTGATGATTTGGGCAGCAGTATCGCGGTACAGTATTCTGTTGGTCCCATTATTACCCTTCACAGCCGAATTACTGCAAGGAAGTACGTGGACAGGTTGTGCAATCGGGTGTATACCATGATCCAGACGTTATTTCCGAATAACGCTGTTGTTTCCCAGATGAAAATGCCCCTATTCACACAGCTTGAACTATTCGGTCATGGGTTGAAGAGCATGAAGGTGAACTTCATCTTCCCTGGCCAGTACAATCGCCATATCTGAATATGGTTGACCCACTCTGGTCAGTTTGGAGACTACAGTGAGGAACAGACTCCCACCTCCAACATCTCTAAAGCAACTTGAAGATGTTCTTGAGGAATAATGGTATGTAATTCCGCAAGAGACTGTTCAAAACTTGTAAGAGTCCAATCCAAGAAGGAGTGCGACTCTATGGAAGTCAAAAGGTGGTCCAACGCCATAGTAGTAAAGGAATGTGCACAATTTCTCTTGTGTTTCCATGCTTTTGTCCAACCGCTGTATATTGTAAAGCACAGCGAGTTTTCTCAGACAACGCGGAAGCGAACTTAATGTGTTTTCGAGCCAACCGGACTTTACTGGAGAAGCGTCTGGCTCTTCTAAGTCCGCGTCCCCCTCATCAAACCCGCGTCATATAAACAAATTACGTATATTCTGTTGTACTCTTTACTTAACACGGTTTTGATTGTGTTTAACGGATATCTATGGAAAGTTACGTAAAAGAATTTCAACGTAAGTGCGCAAGACATGCTACAAACGAATTGTGCAGACAAAGAGCATCTTTTGCTCAATAAATTAACGCTTTAGATTTTTGTCAGTGCTATTTTGCATGTGTCAAAGTAGCTACTGTGTACCAGGAAACTGCCCGCCATTCCTGTGACCTGATGACACCTATACGAAAATTATTTCCATTTCTAGGCCAGAGAATTTTGTTGAATACAGAAGAAATCTTCGTATTATTGTCTGTATTATGTGTACGTACATTTCTCTATACAGAGGGAGATATACCGGCCAGCTAAGGGAAATTCTTAAGTCACGGTTCTTAATTTTTGAGACCCTGTGACTTCCACAATGTGGGGTGTTACGAAGCATTTGGAACCAGACTCAGTATTTTTCTTAACGACGACTTGTTGCAGCTGCTGATCACGTGTTCTCCATTACTTTTGTCGTATAAAATATTATCTCCATTATTGTCGTTATGTTCCAGTTTAATTTTGCTTCTTTATGTTATTGGCCATATTAAACTTTTGTTTATTTAATTCTGGAGGGAGCAACAGTTGACTGGAACCTATTAAACGGCGGAGAATACGGAACAATACAGACAATGCCTCTTTTGTGCTTGTTCGCAGAAATGTCCTCAGCAAGCGTGATGCGTCTGGATGCCTCGACTCTTGTGAAGGATACAGCGTCGGCACATAGACGTAGTGCTACCAGAATGTGGGGAACTTCTGAAGATGGCATCGGTATCGCTGTTTCCTCAGCTTCTGCCTCGGCCTATCCTCAGTCCGGCGCCCGCAGCTCTTATGAACACAGCAATGGAAATGGTTCCATTACTGCCAAGTCTCCCACCGTCATGGAAGGTCAAAGGTAGGGCAAGTGACCTATAATTGATCAACTGGGATGATATTCTTAGTGCTCTGAAATGTTGTATACTCCTGGCATGAGTACGGATGAAATATAGAAAATAACCTGTTTGGGGATAGGGGACTATACTCATGTAATTGGTATCATGTGATATAGTGATAGCGTAGCTATAGAACATCAGCAGCCTGATTGTTAAACTATGCACGCCATAATTATAAACTGTTTTGCATTGTGTTTTGTTAAGTTTCGGTTAAGTTTGATATACTGAGACATTCAGGAGACACTATTCCATGTGCATCTCTCCGTATAATGTTTGTTTTCTTCATTTGTTAATAATTCAACCCTAAATTTAGGTTTTGACTTAGATCTTTCAAATTGATATTCTGATGTTGATTGAAAGGGGTGGGGAACTTGTTTTCCTGGTGCAAACTAGCTAAAATTTCACCGAGTGTTCTTTAAAACGAAAAAAATCAAAGAAGAGATCCTAACTAATTCAATATTTTGTATCATTTTCAATTGTTTCTGTATGATGAGCCCTTTATTGAGAAAGTCAATAAATTTCGATCTGTGCTTCATGCGTATTGGGCCGATATGACTCAAAATTTTACCCGCCGGAAAACTGTCGATGCAAAAGCACAATACAAAATAATAATTGAAATTCATTCACTACTTTTTGAGTGCAAAAGTAGTCGGAGGGACACGATATTCCCTGTATACCTCAATCATTTGCAGTTTGTGCAAATGATGCAGAAAACCTAGACTAGGAATCACACCATTTAGAACCTCCGTCGACGTGCATTCGACGAAACCAAAGTTACTATTTCCTTCGAATATGTAACAAGGTTGGTACCAACAGAGCATTCGACCAGTGGTACACAATCAAAATCCAATAAGGGCCAGTAATGAACTTCCATTGTCCTGGAGGGGCAGCAGTTTATATTGGTAGGTATTGAAATTCTAGTTGAAGAATGGGGGTTCAAAATTTCCTGAATACAGGAATGTCGAGGTTCATGTTGATTACTTATTTCATTCGCGTTTACAAAAGTACTAAGCCACATCGCGCAGCACTACGCTTGCTGGAAGAAACAATGAGTATTCC
>NW_019721010.1:519617-584059 GCF_002891405.2 Cryptotermes secundus | reverse complement strand
GTATATGTGCAAATCTGATAGTTTAGGCCTCTTTGTGCTTTATGAGAATTAGCTCGCAGGGATATGTTGATCTAAAAATGAGGTAATTATTTCAACAGAAGACCGCAAATATGGGTCTAATTCTCTTAGTGGGGGGTGGAGTCCAACTGGGTCCACTCGGCACGGCGGCCACTGATTGGCCTATTGTACCTGCCCCGGGTGATTATGGTGATGGAGAATTCGGTGGAATGAAGATTGGCAGGGGAAACCGAAGTACTCGGAGAAAACCCGCCCCAGGCCCACTTTGTCCACCACAAATCCCACTTGACCAGACCCGGGCTCGAACCCAGGCCGCCGCTGTGGGAAGCCAGCGACTAACCGCTTGAGCTATGGCGCGGCCTGAGCATGGGTCTAAATGCAGCAGCTGTACTATTAAACGCGTACTCCCTACCTTTCGGCATTTTCCCCTCGCATAACAAATGACCAAACTGCACTTAAAATGTCTTATCCCGAAAATGGAACGAGATTCTACTGAACTTAATTACAGTGTTTATGTATTCATTTTGAGGGCCATGCAAAGGAAAAGACAAGCCTAGTAGTGTCAGTGCTTATAAAACTAAGCTCCGTGGTTTTAGTGCGCAAGCGAACTATACCGACCGAGCGACCGCCGTTTGTCAGCGAAGTTAGCGCCAACTTTAGGGGATAGAGGGTGTCGCCTGGTCAGCGCAACGGATCTTCACAGCCGTTAATTTTTGTTTACTAGACCGGAGTCATTGTTTATAGTCATCAGTATCTACGAGTATAAGAAGTTATCCCTAAATTTAATTAAGTGGAGTACAGTTTCATGCATTGTTTAACCTTGACACTAGATGGGGGTGAGTGGTCAACTTCACTCTCCGCCCGCTTTACCCTCTCCGGGGAAGAAGGCCCTATGTCCTTGGATAAACAGCCAAAAGAGCCCCAGTTCTGCGGTGAAATGAGAGTAATTCCTGTCCTTTTTTTTATTTGGGGTGGGGGGGGGTTGCTGGAACTCGATCGTCTAACTCATAGGAATCACCTTATTTACTGAGCTATCCCGACTGGTGTATATGAAATGCGAAAGGATAAGGATGATGATGATGATAATAATAATAAAAAGAACGACTACGTCATTTAAATACAAAAACAAGGAATTTGCTATTACCTTTATATGGACAATATCTTAGAACATTGGGGCATGTCGTAGCGTAGTTGGTTGAGGCACTATGCTACAAGTCGCAAGATCACGGGTTCAAGTCCTGATGAGGTGGAATTCTTTTCAGTTGACCTAACCCTTCCAGTCGCACTATGGCACTGGGCTCCGCTCAGCCTTTAACAGAAATGAGTACCACGAATCTTCCTGAGGGATAAAGGGCGGCCGGCACGTAAGGCTGATAAACTTACTGCCATCTGTGAGCCGATTGTCTAGAAAATTTGAGAGCCTCGACCTCTCAAAACCCTATGGGCCTCCACGGCCTCTTACAGGGATAAATTTATCTTTACCTTCCATATCTTAAAAAAATTATTCTTGGTCTCTTATTCGGTTATTTTACACGTCTTTATTGACTATTGGCGTTATGTATCACTGAATGACATAGGGAGCATGATATCGGAGGAAGTGGTCGTGGGTTACTTTAAGGTGCTTCCTCTCGCAATCGTGCGGGTGGCCTGAGGATAACCAAGAAAATACGCAGTCACGAAAACAGAACCATCACGGTGTTTCGAACCGACAACCCTCAGAATGTGAATCAGAATTATTGCATTTATATATACAGCATTCTTCTCCAGAATTTGATTGGCACTTCGATATTCACTACATACTGAGACCGGCAATATGGCTGTAGTTCCTTTCGAGTCTTAAGACGTTCCTTTTAGACCCTTAACGTACAATTGTTTGTAGCTGATTACGCCACAATGCCCAGGCGGTTGCTGAATCCTGCAATGGACGTACACGGGTCATTTGTTTAGAGCAGGCCTGTGTTAAATTTCAATTCTGGTAAGAGAATGCGTCATAAGTTCAAAGAGGAGGGGGAAGAGAATAAGAAGAAAATTGTAAAGACGAACAATATGAAAGAAGAAAGGGTGCATGAATGAGAAGATATAATTACTATTTCGATAGTGGAGAAGAAGAATAGAAGAGGAAACGTCAGAATGATAGAAGAGAAAATTAACTATTTGTACTTAGGCCTGCTTATTGTTGGGCCTCGAATATTATACCGAAGCTAAGTAGCTCTTGCAGTCGGTACAGCATGGTTATATGTTCTGTGATCATCCATCTTGATAGGTCATTTCCCCATTAATGTTTGAATAGGTAGAATGTGGTTCTTACCTTGACTTTCTTTGTTATTTTGGTATATAAGTACATGGGCAGGTACTGTCTTCTCTCGCTTGGAAACCGGAATTGTGGGTTCGAATCCCACTCAGTGCATGGATGTTTAGTTTGTGTGTGTGCGTTTTTCTGTAATTGTGTACAGGTAGAGGCCTTGCGACAAGCTGATCACCCGCCCAAGGAGTCCTACCGTATGTGTAAGATCTAGAAAAACCGAAGTGAACGGAGAAGTTCATGGAGGTAGGCCTAGGCCCACTGGGGCTGTAGCGACAAGGAAAAAAAATAGAAGTACATGAACGCCATTGGTTAGTCTGGACTTTGTACAATTACGAAACACGCAGCAAGAGCTAGCTGATACATGTCTCTTCGATCACTGTATTGAAATATCTATGGAGAGTGTGGCGACTGCCTGTACCGAGGTAGTATGCACACACAACATCCTGTGCTCGAGGCGGGGTCGCACTGCAAGGACTACGGAACTTTGTAAGTACATGTTGAAAATTACGTCACATGACTGGATGCTTGATAAGTACAAGTTCCAGGGGAATATCTTCTTTGAATATCTTGAGGTAGGAGAAAATGTGTGTGCCATGGCTTAGCCAGTCCTCATGTGTCTTCGGAAACATTATACCTAAAACAATTTAGGTATAAGGAATACATTGGAACTGATAAATAATTGTAATACCATTATCTATACCATTTATTATAAACTCATCGCTTGATGCATTCTTACTATCAATACATGCTAATTGCTTTGCGATTGTATTATATTATATTAGACTGTTCCTTTCATGTTTCGCCTTCATATGGCCATCTTCAGGGGATCTCACATTCGCATTACAGGATAACAAATTATTAAAAATTTCCATTTCACTGTGGTCTAGTGGTCAGAGTTCCTGGCTACAGATCCAGAGGCCCCGGGTTCGATTCCCGGCACTACCAAATTTTCTGAGACGTAGTGAATCTGGAACGGGGTCCTCTCAGCCTCTTGAGGATAATTGAGGAGCCACTTAAAAGGAAAAGTAGCGGCTCCGGTCTAGAAAACCGAAATTAACGGCCGTGGGAATTCGTTGCGCAGACAACGCGACACCCTCTATCTGCTAAAGTTGGCACCAACTTCGCCGGCAAGCAGCGGTCGCTCGGTCCGTACAGTTCGCTTGCGGACTAAAGTCATGGAATTTGTTTTTGTTTTTTTCCATTTCAGAATTATATAACCATATATTATTAGAAGACCGTGTTAACAATTTAATATTTTACAATTTATTTATGCCTGCAATTAAGGCTACGTATCTCCGATCGCAATGCCCACACCGTTTGCAATGTGTTTTATTTTTCTGCCCCCGAACGCTTGTATCATATATTGGAATGCCATTCCAGGTATAAATTCCTGTATACGTCTGTTCTTGTTTGATTTGTCCTGTGCAGGTAGAGGCCTAGCGATAGGCTGATCACCTGTCCAAGGAATCCTACCAAATTCCCATACGTAAAGAGTCCGAAACCCCAACAAAAAGACATAGAACTACATTGACTTATCTTGCCACGCAAGGAGATGACTAGATATGTAGTTAATTATATGGCTTATTATATGTACATCATTATTAATATTATGATATTCTCTAGTAGTTTAATATCGCTTCATGCATTGTTTTATGTATTTATCTAATCTAATAGTCAGTGCTGTTGAAGATAAAATCCTTATACAGACTTAAGCAATATTTTGAAGATGTAAGTATGACGTACATACTGCAAGGATGGGGCGAAAGATTGCTGCTGATAAGCCATGTTTAGAAATATTCTCTGTGCTATTTATAGACATCTTGAATTAATATGTCAACTTACGGCTTATCAATTATCGTAATGCAACTAAAATTTACATTTTTATTTCGCCATACTTAATTTTAAATTTCCATAAAAATGACAAAAATATTGTATATGTTTAATAACAAATTTCTGTGCGCCATTAGAAATTTCAGGACTGCATTTATTGTCGCTCAACTGCAATGTTTCAGGTTTTTTATTGCTGGTGGGGTGGGACTAAGTTCCTTGTACTGCTGTCACTTCTGGCCTATTGTACCAGCCCCAGATGATAGGTGAGGGTGACTGTGGAGCAATTGGTGGAATGGAGATGGGCAGGGGAAACCGAAGTACTCGGAGAAAACCTGCCCCAGCGCCACTTTGTCCACCACAAATCCCACTTGACCACACCCGGAATACTGAAATGTTTGTACTATTTACAGCAGGAACCTGAAAATGCAGCAGAATGCCTGTCATCCGTAGCATAACCTTCATAGAAATGGGTTAATTAGATCAGAATTAGCTGGAACGTAAACAGGGACACACAAAACCAACACGAAACTATTTTCTGTTATACACTATTCTTTGTTGTATACAAATATACTGTCACATATTCGGGGTTGCGTAACGAATAGTAGTGGGTTCTGGATCTGATGACAGTTACAACCAATTATAACAGCTCACAGTCAATGGCTTCCTAAGGCTCGCTCCATTCCTTACTGGACCACGAGCGCCTTCTGTTCCATTGTGACGAATGACAAACGACGAATCACTGCTCACACCTTGAACTCCTGACTAAATTCTGAATTCCCTTACGAATGAATCACGTCTCTTTCATAACTTCCAGTAGGCCAGAATATGTCACCATTCCAACTGGTTCCTCTGCTATTCTGTGTTATCCGTTGCTGCGGAAACTGTGTTTCGCGACTTGCTACCTAGCAACGACTCGTTCGTTGCAATTTGTTGCAGCGGGAACGTGATTACCGAGCCGTTGCTCAGCAATTGACATCCGCTCTGGCTCCACTGTTCCGACTTTCAGACGGTGTTTACCGAAGCGTTGTCTAACAGCTTACATATTCCTTCACAATGTTTTAGCTAAAACCTCTGGAAACTGAACTCGAAGTTTCAACACCGATGTAGCCATTGGATACGAGCCTCAACCTATTCTGTCCGCCTCCCATCCTCACAGCCTATTGTCCTGATCGTCTTTTCAGTCTGCTTTCTAACATGATTCCCTATCAGAATTTTGAATTCATTTTTATCTCTTCCTTCCGAGACACAGTAGTAACTTCATTAATTTCATCGGACTACCATCAGGTGACATATATAAATCACTAAGTTCCTCGTTATGTAATGCCCTTAATTACCCATTCGCGTCATCTTTCTTGGGTCCCCCAGCAATTTAAATTAAATTGAAAATTTTCCAATCGTGACTATTAATACCTATTCCTAACTTTTTTTTTTTTTTGTATATTGATGAGTGCTGGTCACGGTAGCCGAGCAGTCTAGGGCATAAACTGTCTTCGCTCGATCGAAAACCGGTATCATGGTTTCGAATCCCACACAAGGCATGGATGTTTGTTATATGTGTGCGTGTTTATTCTGTGTTTATATTGGCATGTGTTTAGATAGAGGCCTTGCTACGAGCTGATCACTCGCCCAAGGAGTCCTACTGTCTGTAAAATGATCATGAAGGGCCGCGCCATAGCTCAAGCGATTAGTCGCTGCCTTCCAATCGAGGCGGCCCGGGTTCGATCTCGGGTCTGGTCAAGTGGGATTTGTGATGGAAAAAGTGGCGCTGGGGCGGAATTTCTCAGAGTACTTCGGTTTCCCCTACCATTCTTCATTCCACCAAATTCTCCATCTTCAAAATCACCCGGGGCAGGCTACAATAGGCCAATCAGTGGCCGTCGTGCCGACTGGATCCAGTTGAACTCCACCCCCCACTAAGCGAATTAAAAAAAAATGTTCATGAAACTGAAAATCAGAAGCCAGGGCCCAAGAGGGCTGTAGAGCCAGTGAAAAAAAATATTGATAATAGTATTATAGATATGAAACTTCCAATGATCTTTGACCTTATTAGGCTTCATCAAACAGATCAACGCTCAATTGACTAGCAGCAAAACCAACCGAGCAAGAGTCAAACGCTCAAATATCATTACAGTTTTAAACTTCGGTCGTACGCAACTAAAAACTTACCAGTTAACTGAGTCATCTACAGACTGCAGGAGATGCAGGAGAGAGATTCATGCCCATTTCAGTCATTGCACAGTTTGCCGTGATCTGTCGGAATTGTAATTGTACTGAAAGAACCATCAGGTATGGCTATTTAAAAATCCAATTCCTCCCACAAGTGTACCAAGTACTCTGGCGTGACTGAATTTTATAAATGATTATACCCCTTGTGATAGCAGTGTTGCCAATCCCGCTGATGTACCCTACCGACAAGTTCTGCGCGCTGTCAGTACATATTAACGATTCGAAACAGGCCTGCCCATTATAATCCTCAATTTATTCTCACGCGAAGAAATATAAATGCATAATTACCTATTCAAATGATTATATAGGCATTATGCCTAAGATAATTTGTACTATCACAGCAACATCGGCCTAAACCTACCATTATTAAGACTTGCACCAAACGTTAGGTGGGCGGGACATGTAGCACTCATGGAAAAGATGAGGATAGATATAAAACTTTAGTTGAAATGCCCGAAACGAAGAAATAACTTGAAAGATCTAGGATTCGATAATATTAAAATGGAACTTAAAGAAACAGGATGGGAAGAGAGTGGACCGAATTCATTCGGCTCAAAATACAGACCAGCGGCGGGTACGTATAAGCACTATAACCTTCGATTTCCATGAAAGACGCAGAATTTCTTGGCTAGCTGAGCGACCGTAAACTCCTTGAAGACTGTGCAGTATGGAATTTGTTAATCATTGCGACTCCGTGCACAGTCATTACACAGACCCGAAGCCATCATTGCCTTTATTGCAAGTGTATATGCCTGATTCATTTTGTAAGATTTGAGGTTTTCACGGCGGTGACTATGAAAAATGCTGTCTCATGGGATGTGGCACCATGTAGATCTTGTGTAAACCGACGTTTCGAAGGAACGTATCGCCTCACGCTTCTCACCCTGGTTCCTCGCTCGCGGATCTTTTTACCCTGAAGATGGAGGCGATACGTTCATTCGAAACGTCGGTTTATCCAATATCTACACTGCGCCACATCCCAGAAGACGGCATTCTCCATGATTCATTTTGGCACAGAATGCTTCCAGACAGTCTCGAGACTAAAAGCAAACCACGTCCTCATTACACACCCGCCTCAGCAGCGTGCCCTGAATTTTTAATTTCCCTCTGTAATGTTAATTGCAGCGTTCTTATCTGCCGTGTGTGGTGCCGGTAGGGTGAATTACAGGTATAATGGGTTCTGACAGTAGCAGTGACAAATATGAATTTTTGTGGTAAATGTCACTATTTTCAACTCTCATATAAACAGTTAAACTAATCTGGAAATTTGTACTTTAATTATGAATATTCCTACAACTTTTATACCCGTGTTATTTGATATTTTGCATATTTCATTAGATTTGATATTAATTTATTATAAAATGTATTATTGAATAGCACACATACGTATAAGCTACATATTTTTCTTGCATTCAATTAAATATTGTACATGTCATAGAAATTAATTAGTAATACGCATTATGGGAAATCATGTAAATTATACTTGCAGATTTTAATGAGTTCCACTATGGCATTATGGAATAGCCTCTTGAGTTCTTGCAGAACATTCTTAAAGGTTATATGCAAGTTTCGTGTGCATTACGGATTATTTCGAATGTTTAAGAAGTAAATAAAATTCTCCTTTTATTTTTCAATGCATATATCAACACGAAACAAAATCCAACTAGATATAACAGATAATTCTCCTTTGTATTTTGCTGCATTTTTACCGCAGGACTACTGAAACTATATGATATAAACTTTAGAGATATTAACGGAGCATTTTTGCCTACATGATGCCATTTTAGATCCCATGAAGACCCATTAGGTTATGAGACATCGCGGCTCCCACATTTTCTAGACAATTAAGTGACAGATGGCGGTAAGGTCGTCAGCCTTAGGCGCCGGCCGCCCTTTATCACCAGAAAGATTCCTGGTACTCATTTCTGTTAGAGCCTGAGTCGACCATAGTGCGGCTGGAAGGATTAAATCAACTGAAAACAATTCCACATCATCGGGACTTGAACGCACGACCTTCCGGCTTGTAGCATAGTGCCTGAACCAACTACGCTACCGTGTGCCCCCAAGATATTACTAGGATCCACATTTTCTTCAATAACATAGCACTGAAAGAAGTGAATACCTTTAACTATCTGAGCTGCAATATGGGCTTCTGTATGGAGGCGAGACGAACATTAAATGTTCAGAAATACGAAAATGTATACAAGAGACTGAAGCAATAAATCGAGAAATCAAAAACATATTAGAGCAATAGGCCACGAAGTATGCATAGTGCGTAAACTTTCTTAATTTTACTCACTTTTGTTTAATTATTTACAAAGCCTTGCAACTTACGAACAAATTGTTTCGTACATAAAAAATTATGTCTCATATTTCTCTTGTTCAGAACAACTTCATTCCGTTAAATATTCAGTTGTGTCTCTCTCCGATCCCTGCTTTGGATGCGTGCAAGCGAGCATGTAGATCAGCATGTCAAGAGCCTCTTATTATCACCCAGTTCCAATTAAAACAGGGATGAGTTGAATTTTAGTGAAACTTCCGAGTATGAAACTACATAAACAAATTTACGACAGATTGTAGTAGAACTTCCCATTATCAAACTGTGTGAATGTCGGTTCACCGAGACTCGAGTTCCATGCGGATGGATGGAAGGCTACAAACAGACATGTATACAAACCTGACATGTGAAAGCACCAAAATCATACTACACTTAGAATTTACAGTTCTTTATCAACTTCTGCCTCATATATGGATGTGAAACATGGACAGTGGGGAAAACAGACGTAAACATATTATCAGCATAGGAAATTAATTTTACGAGAAGAATTGCAGGTTACATCATGTTAGACAGAAAGAAATGAAGGAATTGCAGAGAACTTATTGAACTGGAATCGACGCATTATTGCATTTACCACCGAAAGGAGATGTAGAAGTTTGGGAAGACCATTGAAGCCTTTACATGGAACCTTAGCAGGCCAAGAAATACTGTTGTTGCGCTGTGTCACTCAACGTCGCGGGTAGGAGGATAGAAATCCTACTTCTTATTCTGGAGATCTGTGCTCAAATCTTCTTCCGGGGACTCCTGACTGATGTTTTCTTGGAATCCTTCAGGCACTCTTAAAAAATTTGGACGAGACCCTACTTAGAATTATTTCGCTACTGCGTCTTTTTACGTCATTTCGCTAATCATGCTACAAGCCGACACTGTGTAGTCTGTGCTACAGTCGTTGTCGCTGAACCTTCAATAATTTTATTTATTTATTTATTAAGCAATCAGAATGTACAATTCTATAAGGTAGTTTGCTGGCGTAAAAGCTGTGATGCTCTTTAATGACGTGACGAGTCCCTTCCAGTGGGAGGTTCCTCTTAGTTTTCTTTTAGGTCAGCTGGCCAGTATCTTCGGAGTCTCCGATTGTGTTACGGTTCAACGAGTGGCTGTAGTACGTCGTTTGGGTGATTTGCTAGTTTGTTGTGGTGTGAGATACTTTTTTCTCTGATGACGTCCTTGATGTATGGTGTATTTAGATCTGTATGTACCGTTTGGCTGTTTACATACCAGGGTGCGTTTGTTATAATTCGAAGAATTTTTGACTGGCCTCTCTGGATTATTGATATATTTGATTTGCTAGCGCAGCCCCAGAGCTCGATTCCGTAAGCCCAGATTGGTTTGATTATTGTCTTATAAAGCAGGACTTTGTTTTCTATGGATAGGTTGGAACTTCTTCCAATTAACCAGTTTAGCTCCTTGGTTTTTGAGTCTATCTGTTCGCGTTTTTTGTTTACGTGGTCTTTCCAAGTGAGTCTACTATCCATATGGATTCCGAGATATTTAACGCTTGGAGACTGTGGGATATTGTTATTATTCAGTCTTACTTGCGGGCAATGCTCTTGCCTTAGCGTGAAGTTCACTTGGATAGTTTTAGTCTCGTTTATTTTATTTTTCAATTTGTGTAGCCATGCTTGTATTTGGTTTAAGTGGTTTTGTAGCATACTGGTGGCCTTTGCTGGATTTGAATGGGTCGCTAGGATGACTATCATCTGCGAAGGTTCCTGTGGTGGTGTTATCATCCGCTGGTAGGTCCGCCGTATAGATAAGTATAATAGTGGTCCTACTACACTGCCTTGCGGTACCCAAGATTTTATAGTAAAGTTAATGGATACTGCTTGATTGATTCTTACTCTGGATTCCTTGTCGTTGATGTAGGACTTATATAATAGTCCTCTGTGCCAGACTATCGAAGGCCTGCTTTTTATCTAGGAATACAGAAATACAGTATTCTTTATGATCGAGTGAACCTTCAATAAATGAAAAGAAATGTCTCAATATATTCTGTGGCAAGAGGTTTCACGAAAGGATTCCAGTTCCTAACGACAACTTTTAAGTTTAGAGAATTCTTGAGCAAGTAATGCGATGACGTTAATAAATGAGTAGGAGCTCTAATTGTACTGCACACCGACTTGTCACTGCCCTTAGGAAACTGTTTACACCCTCCCCCAAAAGCCTTATCAAATGAGCGCTCAACAGTATATTTTGTATTTATTAATTAAAGACTGGGTAACCCAGAACTTAATTACAATTAAAACTAGTTGGATAACTAACGATTAATTTTTTCAAAACCTAATATACTACGTAAATTAAAACTTCCACTTCCACTGAATTACTTAGTACTTTCACATTTAACTAGTTCGAACCGTTTCTTCGGTGTAAGTTGTCTAATGATATTGTTCACGTTGAGAAGTCTGACACTCCAATGTTGACACGGTTTTGGAGTCTCTTTTCATGAGAGGTGGCGGACTTAGCGATGATATCTGTAACCGTCTCGATCCCAAGGTCACGATGGAGGTCACTGTTACGAACGTACCATGGTGCGTTGACAATACGCTTTAGCACTTTGTTCTGATAGCGTTGAATCACTTGAATATTGGATTCACTGGTGCAGTCCCAGAGCTGGATACCATAACTCCAAACTGGACGTAGAGTTTGTTTGCATTATGTAAGTTTACTGTGGATTGATAGCTCAGAATTGCGTCCAAACAACCAATACATTTTTCTGAACTTATTGCTGAGCGCATCACGTTTTTATTGATATGCTCTTTCCACCGTAACTTGGCGTCTAGAGTTATTCCAAGATATTTCGCTGTGTTGGCGTATGGAACTTGAGTGCCATTGATGAAGATTGATTGTTGTGCAATCCTCTTGTTTGTAAAGTCAGTATGTACTGATTTGGATTCGTTGAGTTTAATTCGCCATTTTTTGTTTACAGCTAATTGTAGATTTCTAGTTGAGCTTTCAACAGTCTCTCCTACTGCCATGACTACTGTATCATCTGCAAACGTGGCTATAGTACTGTTCGATGTAGTTGGCACATCATTAATATAAAGTAGATATAGGACTGGCCCCAGTACACTTCCCTGTGGGACACCAGCCTTGAGTTGAGCTTTCAACAGTCTCTCCTATTGCCATGACTGCTGTATCATCTGCAAACGTGGCTATAGTACAGTTCAATGTAGTTGGCACATCATTAATATAAAGCAGATATAGGACTGACCCCAGTACACTTCCCTGTGGGACACCAGCCTTGATTATCTTCAGTTCTGAGTACGGGTCTTCGAGTTTGACATGGAAATACCGATTGGTTAAATAAGATTTTAGGAGTTGGTAGAAATGATCGGGTACAATTGATCTCAATTTGTGAAGTTGGCCTTTATGCCATACTCTGTCAAAAGCTTGTACAATGTCAAGAAAGACAGCAGAGCACACTCCTTTGTTTTCAAGCGTTTTTTCAATGATGTCAGTGATGCGATGCACCTGGTCAATTGTCGAATGGGTTTTTCTAAAGCCAAACTGATGCTTTGGCACTAGGTGTTTCTCTTCAATGATGGGTTCAAGACGTTTAAGCATCAGTTTCTCAAATAGCTTAGACATAATAGGCAGTAATGAAATTGGTCGATATGATTCCACTTCGCTTAGATTCTTACCAGATTTCGGGATCATGATTACTTCAGCAGTTTTCCATGCATTTGAGACATGATTTAGTCGAATGCAAGCATTGATTAACGTGGTCAATTTTACCAAGGCTTTCCTTTTAATGTTCTTGAGAATTTCACCTGTGATAAGATCAAATCCAGGTGCTTTTATCGGGTTGAGATTAGTTCTCATTTCTTCCACAACTTCTTTAGGAATAACCAATGGAATCTTGTCCAGATAATCATTCGAGTTGAGAACTGGTAATGTATCCGGTCCAGGATTTGGATGGAATCTTTTTTCAAGATGTTGTGCAAATATATTTGATTTCTGAAAATTATTACGAGCCCATCTTCCATCCATTTTTATATGTGGTACTTGAGCTATTGGTCTTTTTAAATATTTTGTAGCTTTCCAGAGTGAGTACTCAGTGCTACGATCTGGAGTGATTTCTCTGAAGAACTTGTTAATTGATGATTGTTTGATATTTTTTATTTCCTTGGATAATTATTGGCTGGCTCTATTGAGAAGGGTTTTATCATGTGGATTTCTTGATTGTTGCCATTTCCTTCTGAGTTTGCATTTATCGGCTATTAGGTTTTTGATTTCTTTTGGGAAGTTAAGACCTTTTAGTTTAGTTTCGATAACAGGTGTGCTATTCCATGCAGCTTCCTGAATGGCAGTCGTAAAAGCAATCAATTCTTATTCTAGTTGAGCGGCAGTTTTAAGCAGTACTGATAGATTAATATTACTCTCTAATAGGTAGTTAAAATAGTCCTAGTCTGTGTATTTGTTAGTTAGTACTGGGTTTTGATCTTTCATTATGATTTTATCGCTAATTGTGAGACATATTGGTGAGTCATCTGAATTCAGGTCAAAACCTTCTTTGATTCTAATATAGTCTGATGAGATATTTTTGACAACAAAGAAATCGATTAAATATGGAGTTCTTTTTGGATCTGTGGGCCAGTACTTTGGTTTGCCAGTAGAGACAATCTTACATCCAAAGTTTGCAGCAGCCTTGTATAACTCGCGGCCTTTGGTAGTTATGAGCCTTGAGCCCCAGTGGGTGTGTGTTTGGCATTGAAGTCAGCTCCAATAATGAAGCGACTATTCATTTTGTTGAATAGTGTTTCAACAGTAACTAAATCACTTTTATGCATTAAACTGTTTGCAGATCACTGCAGAGGAGCGAATTCTTTTTCTCCAACCGACATTTTAGCTTCTTTTCTTGTTAACACATCAGAATTGTGAGCAATAAATAGAAGAGTGTTTATCTTCCTTTTATTTCTTTAACTTCATTTGTAAACCGCTTTTGTATTTAATCATACGAATACATACTACGATGGATCGGCGAATGAAGGAAGATAATTCAGAGAGAAAATGACGCATGGCACAGGTGGAACGGAAGTGGCAATCTAATCTCAGGCTCAACAGACATCATCCCAAGGCACCGACTGCAGTGATCGGAGGGACCCACTGCTAGAGGCCCACAGAAGTAGTAAAAAGTGGAAAAACTGCGAATCTGATTTGTTTTCGGGGTTTACAGGTGCTGGCGATGCACGGCGTGTCTTGCGCAACAAAGCACTATCGAACAGTTCCATGTTTTCTGTTTACTTTCGCAGCCATCTTGAAACCACTCACCCAGAATGTACAATCGGAATATCAAGCGGCAGCTTGGCGAACGCATTATGGCTACAAAAACCGACTATAAAATTGCAACCGTAAGCCATTACAAGGTGAGCTACTGTGTTGCACTAGCGGGAGATGCTCATAAAATCACGGAACATTAATTGAGCAATGTGCTATGGAAGCAGTTGTGGTTTGCTGGACGAACGGGCAAACAAAGCTTCAAAATACTCAATTGTCGGATAATATAGGGTTTTAAGTTGATATAGTAGAGGGGCCTTATATCATAAAATAGCTTTTTCTCGAGAATGTACCAAATGGTTTTCTGTGACATTAGCCAATCTTTCAGTTACATATAGCCCAGGTTTTCGGGTTGCTTTCCCCGTGCTACAGGTGACGCATCCTGGGTGAGAAATACATTTTTATTTACGGGGATACGCAATATGACACTACAAGTTTAGGAGACCATGATAGACTTTTCCGCTGATTTCACCCTAAAACAAAACTCCACTGAATTACCGTTGATTGTAATGTGATATACTCTCCTTCAAGAATATCCAGGAAGTACATAAACGTGCAGTGCTCAGAATTCTGCCGTGTCTCGCAACTTATCAATGCGAAGGCCGGCGGGTACAAAACCAACTGATGCAGCAGACTGGATGTTGTACTTTTCGTGAAGGTAAAAGCTTGCAATAAAAGTCAACATTTTGAGAAGTAAAACAGCACCACTCCCCACATCATTGGAAGGTAAAATTGAAATGACTAATCTCATGTTTAAGCCGGTCACGGTAGCCGAGCGGTCTAAGGCATGCACTGTCTTCGCTCGCTTGGAAACCGGGATCGTGGGTTCGAATCCTACTCAGGGCATGGATGTTTAGTGTTTGTGTATATGCGTTTTTCTGTGTTTGTGGAAAGATAGAGGCCTTGCGACGAGCTGATCACCCGCCCAAGGAGTCCTACCGAATGTTTAAGATCTAGTAAACCGAAGTGAAACGGAGAGTTTCATGGAGGTAGGCCTGGGCCCAAATTGGGGATGTAGCGCCACAGGAAAAAAGAAAAATCTCATTTCTCTGTTTCATGTGAAACTAGAGCAGTTGTTAAAAATAGGGGTCCAAACCTACGGGATTGCTGGGTTTTTGGGCTTTGTTCGTAGCCTGGTATTCTAAACAACACTAAAGAATTTAATGGTGGTTCATGAACCAATGTGTTTACAATAAACTTCATTTCACACTGACGAAGTTAGTTCAATTGCGCTCCGCTTTGATGTGTTCGATTAGAATTGAAGTTAATATAAAAGTGTTCTACAACAATTAGTTTTTAGTTTTTGAGTTTTATTGGCTTAAGATCTTCAAAGTACTTGATGGATTCCTAAGGGCCCCAGAGCAAAAAGAAAGAAAAAATTCGCGAAATACTAACTCATGTCTTCGCGTATATCAATTCGAGTTGCTTTTGAAGAAACTTTCTGCACAGACAAATTCGTCAAATAAATGTTATTATGGATACCAAATACCAAATTTGTAAGATCGTTTTGAATATAAAATGTACGGACTGGCCAACAAGCAAATATACGCTCCCAGTTATGCCGTATGTAATGGATTTTGTGCAAGAAAGAAGAGAAAACTGGTCAGAAAAGGAAATAAATGAAAGGAGCACAATAGAATAAAAATTCTAATAACGGTATACGATAATACTTATAAATAACACTTGAACCTTCTTGACACAGCAAGTTCAACGTCTGTAGCCACACGGAAGGACGAAGAACTGCCACCTTTCTCATTATCGGCCATACAAGTATGTATAGATTTCTTTCCAACGCCATAATCCCTTGGCAATCCTGTATCTGGTCTCGGGCGGTAAACCCAAAGTAAATCCAGTTTATTCCTTGGTGTAGCTGTGTATACGTCATTTCGTACCGTATCGTGAGTCTTGGTCATGCGACAGTACTACGGGACATTGTAAGTATCTTGTAAGGAAACAGGGTGGGCAACCACATTCATTATTCACGTGCAGAGTTGCACAGCCCCCTACAAACACGTACAAGTGATTTATCTGAAACACAAGTCATTAAATTCCTGCCGCGCTGCACCCTGTTTGACTCTCTGTGACGCAAGCTTATGAGTTCACTTTTCAGTGTATTTTACAATCACTTTATATGTGAGTGTTTTTCCATCTGCATCAATATGTCTAGTGTTAGAAACAAATTTTGCTAACCCAGTGCCACCATCATTGTCAGCGGTCTGTGTAGGTGGATTATGTAAAATCAACCTTCCATCTTTTATGTAACGTACGATTAGCGTTTAGTTTTGTGGGTATTACGGAAGTATGATTTAATAAGAATGATGTAGTTAGTTTGCTTCATAACTTGTACTCTTCTCCAAGTATAATTAGAGTGATCAAGTCAAGGAGGATGAGGTCGGCCGGACATGTAGCACTCATGGGGAGAAGAGGCATGCATATAGAATGTTGGAAGTAAAGCGAGAAGGAAGGAGACCACTGGGAAGACAAAGAAGTAGGTGGGTGGACAATATTGAAATGGTTCTTAGAGATATAGGATGGGATGGTATGGATTGGATTGATCTGACTCAAGATAGGGACCAGTGGAGGGCTCTTGTGAACACGGTAATAAACCTTCGGGTTCCATAAAATGTTCGGAAGGACTTGAGTAACTGCACAATTTGCATATTCTCAAGTAGGGCTCGGCTTCATGAGTGAGTGCGTGAAGTAGTTTAGTTTCGTAAGGTGGGCTGGTACTGAGTCCACTTGGTACGTCGTCCACTAACTGGGATACTGTATCAGCCCCGGATCATAGATGATGAGTGTAAAGCAGTCGGTGGAATGAGAATTGATAGAGGAAACCGAAGTACTCGAAGAAAACCTGTCCCAGTGCCACTTTGTTCACCACAAATCCCACATGTCCTGAGGTGGGCTCGAACCAGAGCCGCCTCTTTGGGAAGCCTGCGACCTACCGCCTGAGCTATGGCACGGCTATAGTGGGAATGGAGTATATAAGACGGCGCTAATTTCTTACAGCTATTTACAGAAAGTATGTGACAAGTCGGCAGAATAATTTGTGTAGAAACGGTTCGTGAGTTAGAACGGAGGTGCGAAAATTTTTCTTCGAAAGGCTCAATGAAAGGTGATAAAAGAATAACAGTATAAATTGTGTGATCCACTATCAGCACTCACCAAGTTAATGCTGAGGATAGTGCTCCTTGCAGTTCTTGCGTAGCGTCTCAGTATTTGATTTAAATGTTGACTTCTCAATGCACAAAACTGCAGTCAGATATTCATCTCTTGCATATGATATAATATTTAACTTTGTTAATGGAAATGCTTTTTCGCAGTTCTACAGTGAACTGATAACATTTTTTTTCCGAAGTATTTAGAAATAGTGATATTTTAGAAATAGTGATGGTCCTGGTAAGTTGCCTGCAACACCTCGTGAAATAAGATAATTGTGTACATACGGAACATGACATCCCCGCAGGAAGCCGCAACAATTGCGAAATATCCATGTAAATTTTAATTTGTATTTGTACCTGAATGTGTGTACTATTCGCCAACTTGTGCATTAATAACTTTCTTCTTCCAGCCCTCGTTCTTCACTTGTAAGGATATATAAGCTTGTTGTGGCGTCACATCTGTGTTTCTGTTTCGCTAAATAATTGTTTAACGAATTGGTGGGTTTTCGTGTAGCTTCATATGCACATCGCGTCACTAAAGACAATTCCAGACTTCTCTTTTTAACAGTAACATCACTAACACCAACATTTCAACCGCATGGACTTCTGAGGTGTACGTGATGTTCGCGACATCTAGTGTGACATCTTGAAGTATTATCCAGGAACGTGCTGCTCTTGCCGTGCCAACTCCCTTATAGTATTTGAAACGATATTAGGCAACAGCGACATCTGTTTTTCTTTCGATGAGCACATTATGAACGGAAGGTGGATCCTGTGCCCAGCTTGTGTTAATTAGGGCATTGATATGCTGAAATTTCTCACCTATCATGACAGTCTGATGACTATTCTAGGATTTTTTTTTCCTTGGCACTACAGCCCCAGTGGGCCTAGGCCTACCTCCATGAACTTCTCCGTTCACTTCGGTTTTTTCTAGATCTTACACATTTGGTAGGACTCCTTGGGCGGGTGATCAGCTCGTCGCAAGGCTTCTAATTGTACACAAACACAGAAAAACGCACGCACACAAATTAACATCCACGCCCTGAGTGGGATTCGAACCCATGATCCCAGTTTCAAAGCGAGCGAAGACAGTACATGCCTTAGACCGCTCGGCTACCGTGACCGGCATTCTGCTAGGATTACTTAGTGGAAAACCCCGTTGGGACGGCCGTAGCCGCAAGCGATTCATTTTATTTTTATACACTGTTGCCTTGTTTTGATGGACGTATGTCGCTCTTACACTATAAATCCAGATACGGTTCATTACAAACAAAATAAGAAAACGGAGAACGTAGGTGAAAGAGACGCTGTAGGTCTAAGCAACATTTTTTTTTTTCCTTTGGCGCCACAGCTCCAATTTGGGCCTTGGCCTACCTCCATGAAACTCTCCGTTTCACTTCGATTTACTAGATCTTAGACATTCGGTAGGACTCCTTGGGCG
Source organism: Cryptotermes secundus (assembly GCF_002891405.2). NCBI lineage: Eukaryota > Metazoa > Arthropoda > Insecta > Blattodea > Kalotermitidae > Cryptotermes > Cryptotermes secundus. The sequence goes on along the minus strand of NW_019721010.1, from coordinate 565,463 downwards.
GGTGATCAGCTCGTCGCAAGGCCTCTACCTGTACACAAACACAGAATAACGCGCGCACAAGCACGCACGCACACACTGAATATCCGTGCCCTGAGAAGGTTTCGAACACACGATCCCGGCTTGCGAGCGAGCGAAGACATGCCTTAGACCAGTGTTCCGCAACCGGTGTACCGTCACAAGGTGAAAGGTGTGACGCGAACTTTTACCTATTGTAAGAAATTAATTGTCGAATTTTATTCGTTTTATTTTATCCCAGTTACCGTGTTTCATGTGCTTGTATTTTATTCTCAGCCACTGCACCGATTAAATACGATGAAGCTTGTTTATTCTCTATTACCTGCTGTGATTTTTTATGTACAGTAATGTTGTATAAACGTAAATTATTTATTTTTATTTTTCTCGCATCTACGCGGCTTCTTTGATATGCTTGCTGCATGTTCTGTATACGTGCTTTTCCCCAAAACTGCAGGGATTAGCATGGGTTTTCCTGTCTTTTATAACGCTGTTTTGGTATTTGCCCTTGTTTGTTAGAAGTTAGAGCTTCTTCAACTTTATGACTTTCTTCCTGTAACGATGCACCCGCCGATTGTTGGATTTCATTTAAAATTATAAATATTTCAAAAACAAGTCGGTATAGTGTCACGTCTTCCGTTTGAAGAGTAACGATCCCGCGTTTTACAATTGTTTCAGTTCTATCACAGCTGTGCTCTGAAGTAGTTCGCAAATTTTGGTTGCTAGTTAGAGAATTACAGATGGGTCGTTTGAGATGTCCCCGACTGTATGGCCACTTGCTGACGGCAATAAAGTGGTGATGGACACAATTAAAGAACATTTAGAAATGCTGCAGCAGAAATTCAATAAGTATTTTGGAGAGAGTGTACAAGATTTCGACTGGGTTCGCCATCCATTTGTTGTGAATTCAGAACATCTTCCGATTAATATACAAGAGGAACTCGCAGATTTAAAAGCAGATAGAACATTGAAACTAAAACTTCTCGATGTGACTTTGGATAAGTTTTGGTTGTCAATAATGAGTGAATACCCGGCTATCTCCGAGATGGCAGTTAATATGTTATTGCTATTTTCAACTACATATTTGTGTGAACTGGGCTTCTCGACGTTAACTGAAATTAAGACATCAAAGAGGGAGCGGCTCAAATCCATCGATGAAGAAATGAGACTTGCGTTGTCAACGATTCCACCACGGATCAGTCGCCTGTGTGCAGCTACGCAGGCGCAAGTATCACATTGAAGGTATGAGTAGAATTACTGTATTTACTTTAATAGTAATAGAAGTGTATTTTCTACACTCTACAGTGAATTAAAGTTCATTAATTGTTAATAAATGCACGAGTCGATTTCTGTTTAATGATAATAAAATAACAATATAATAATATTATATTAATAAGTTGATCATGTTACGTATTTATATTAATTGTCTGACATCATGCGTTTTTGAGGGGAATAACATTTTGGTGTGCCGTGTTGAGTCATGGATACTTCATGGTGTGCCGCGAGTAGAAAAAGGTTGCGGAACAGTGCCTTAGACCACTCGGCTACCGTGACCGGCAAGTAACGTTACATTTTTATATTAAAGAAGGAACACGACGATAATTAAAAGGTTTGTCATTTGTATAATACATTTGCTAAACTATTGTAAATTAATTTCTTCTTGAATATTTGTAGCTGTTGATGAAGATTTCATTTGAATGTTAATATTTTTGCGGAAATATGTGTGTGCTTCTTAAGCAGTTAAATCTTTTGCATACAAGTTATATATTTTTGTGTTTAAGCGATCACCTATTGACTTTTCCCCCTATATCGAAGTCGTTTTGAAACGACACTTACTGAGGACTGCTTCTGTCGAAGTGCTTGTTCATGCATTTCTTTTTTCCATATTGTGTTACGTCATTTTGTCGGAGATTTCAAAAAAGAGTCCAATGTAAAAAGTATATCTATTTAGCCTACACTTTTATAATATCAGAAAGTGTATACTTTTCTTTTTAAATTTCTGCTACCATCATCAGCTTATTATTATCTCAGGATATCTTTGAGACGGCTCGAAAACTTTATTTTTATGAACAAAATCAGCTGTGTTGGAAGATTCAGTAATTTTGTGCATGTTGGTTGCGATCCTGGGTCGGAACAAAGAACATGTACTGCAAATACGCGAGAGAATTTTAAGCAGTTTATAAATTTATAGGAATTAATAGCAATTTTAACAATAATTATAAGCTTTGTTTTGCAAAGCTTTAATTGTACTCTCAACTTCGAGATCAGGATATCAGTTTCGTCCGTATTTGTTTAGAAAGAGAGTGAAAGTAAATGTAGTGACTACGCCCTTTTTCTTGTGAACTTATCTATGACATTTACTGCAAGTAACAATTCCGAATATCGATCAATTGATATATATACTTTACTCCGTGGCTTTAGCCCGCAAGCGAATTATACCGACCGAGCGACCGCCGCTTGTCGGCGAAGTTAGTGACAACTTTAGTAGATAGAGTGTGTCGCGTGGTCAGCGCAACGAATTTCCACGGCAGTTAATTTCGGTTTTCTAAACCGGAGCCGCTACGTTTCCATTCAAGTAACTCCTTATATTTCCTCGCCCAATAATTCTCATAATTATATATACATTATATTACATATATATCTTCTCACCCTCTGAAGATAAATAACATAGCATTGAAGAACTGCATATCCAGGATACATTGCTTCATAATGCATGGCTCTGGAAGATATGGAAAGGAGATACAGAAGAAGCAGCAGCAGACGTAAGTAATATACGTATATTTCCATTGTTTTAGCTTATTGGTTTTTTGCTATTTCTGGTCTGAGCTCGCAAGAAGTCACGTCATGTGGCATCTTTTGGCCGTCAGTAATCTGTAATTCAATAGGTGTTAAAACATTAATTAATTTATTAATTTTGAAAAATCACATTGTAATACGTTCTCTTGTTAGCAGTAGACTTACGTTTCTGTGAAGAATTTATGGTTTATATCTTTCAGATACATCGTTATGTGTAAATAATATCCTAATGTTTGTGAAGATGGTGTACTGATAAAATAATTGACTTTTACATTATCCATCGGCCTATTTTTATTTAAAGAGACTACCTCTATCGGTTCGGCCCAACTGAGTAGCTTTTTAATTAAGAGCGGGAGAAGAGCCCAGCCTCTGAAACGTTGTTTTAGATAAAAATAAAACGGTGGATAATGTTCAAGGGATCAATCATTGTATTATTGTATGTGTTGGGCAAGCGCTCTAAATACCTATACAGTCTTGTGATTCATTTCTGAGCATAATTTCCTCTAACAGAGATTTCGGTTCCCTTAAATGTGACAATCTTTCGCGCCGCCGCCACGTTTGTGTTATGTTGCATATTCGGTTGTTTCAAACAAAATGTGTACGTAAGTTAAAGAACAGCAGACATCAGTACAAATTTCTTGTGCCTAAATTCAGTCGCTATTGATCATCTGCGTCAAGAGTTTAGTTAAATATAGGTTCGCATGNATGTGGCACCGTGTAGATGTGCTGTTAACCGACGTTTCGGAGGAACGTATCGCCTCCATCTTCAGGGTAGAAGGAAAATAAGAAAATCCGCAAGCGAAGAAACCATGAGAACCGGTACAAGCAGTCTGCGATATGCTCCTCCGAAACGTCGGTTAACACCACATCTACACGGTGCCACATCCCAGAAGACTGCTTTCTTTAAGGTTATATTGTTCATACAATGATTCGCGAAAAGCCAGTGATAGATTCGGCTGATTATAAGGGGGTAAACACGAACACATGGGCATAACATAATTCTATTATTTGTTACAAAGCAAGGAAAGTGAGCAAATACGCAAAAAAAAAATAGGCATAGCGTCAGTGTTCCTTAACGACGGGCGGTAGAACTGATTATCAAGCAGATGCGATATCAGAGTTAGGAAAGTTAATGTGGACACTTCTATTACCCAACCTTCCTATACTTGAAGACAAGAGAGAAGGAAGACTCTCCCAATTCTTACCTTCCTTAGATTATTCAGTATAATTATTTCTTTGTTCTTTAAGATTTTTTACTTCAGCGGATCACTCACCTAATGTATTGAACAGGAGATCTTCTGATAAGAGATTGCTTTGGAGACCAAAGTATAGCTGGAGGAAATGCCTTATAATCCATCTTTGACAAAAAGCGTGTGAAGATATGGACTTGATTATACTAGCTCATGACAAGATTCAGTGGCTAAAGTTTGTACCAGTATACACGGTAACGAAATTTCGGACTACATAAGAATTTGTAAGATGTGAGGCTTTCACGGCGGTGACTATGAAGAAAGCAGTCTTCTGGGATTTGGCACCGTGTATATGTGGTGTTAACCGACGTTTCGGAGGAACATATCGCCTCCATCTTCAGGGTAGGAGGAAAAATATAAGAAATCCGCAAGCGAAGATACCGTGAGAACCGGTTAACGCCACATATACACGATGATAATCCCAGAAGACTGCTTTCTACATAAGACTTTCTTAACCAATCCATTATCAACATTTCAAGAAGCATTCTATAGCATGGAGCCAGTTAAAATTATCAATTTCTTTGCCTGAATATATAAAATATTCGGTGTTCTCAAATGAACTTTATTTGAGAAGTCCCGTAATGCCGGTCGTTACAGTAACGTCTCATTATGTGAGCCCGCTTCATATCCGTCTCTCTTACGATTCGTCACAGCCCCGCCCAAGTGTGGCGTGCAGTCACCTCACACTGCTTTCTTCCGGTTATTTTCGCTCAGGATTAGAACGGATCAAATGAACAGTCATTAAGTTTCTATAAACTGCAGTGTAGCCATCAGCTATGTTTCATAACTGACGTCGTAAGCACAAAGCTAACGTCTTTTGCTTTGAAACTTGGTGTGTTGTCTTCTTTGTTCTAAATTTCCTTACACATTAGCAATGGCAACAATGCTGCAATGCAGAATACAGGTATGTGAAAGTAACATTACCGCTGTTTGTAAATTTTTCTTCAGTTAAGAATAAAATAATTATGGAACTGTGAGAACTTGCAAAGCGGTGTATCCTGGGAACATCCGTATATTTGAAAATGATTATTATTGTCGCATACTACAACTTACTCCTGTCTCTGTGTCTACCTATTACGTTTATGTTATAGTGTGTTTCACAATGAGAAAGGACGGTGGGTTTATTTTGATCCTACCCTATATGTAAATTTTGTACAATAATACAATATACAATAATAGAATAATAATCATAATTGTTTAAGAAGCATTACGGAGCAGATATCAAATACTGAATTACCGAATCATTATATGTAGCTTGAAAATGATTTATGTTTTGCAGCTAAATATAACGACAGTGGTTCTGTACAATTTTAAACTCATAATTTGTCTTCTTGTTGGCTTATTGCTAATCGAATCATTTCCTATTCAAACTGCTATATGAGAAATCGTCTAACCTAATTAGCGAATAATGCACGTATAACCTGGAGAAATAGTTTAGTAGTGAATTAATGTTGGCACTTAATTCCAGTGGGCACCAGGCGTAGCGGTCGGATCGTCATGTTAACCGCTCACCTACGTCTGGTTCCAGTGGATAAAGCAGACAAAACTATATACCTCTAGGAGAAAAAAAGACTCACATGGGCTGTGGTGCCCATCCTTTGCTTTTTTTTCTTTTTTGTTCGGCCTTAATTCAGGCTCTGGCCGTGATTAACAATGTTACAAAGCTATGCACATTGCAAAATCATGTTTCCTTATATTTCTCTTAAGTATTTACCGTGGTAAAAAATGTTTCAGGCAACATCTCACCCTTTAATTCGGTCTGCATTGTCTGTCAAGCACAATATTTTAAGAGGAATAGACGCTTTAGCAACCCCACGAAGCGCGTATCAAATCTGCTCCGTCCATCCGTCCACTCGCCTGCCTGTACACGTCAAAGAACTGGAAATTGGCTAAACGGACTGGAATAATATCAAGCAATAGTGAACAGCTGCATTAAGACATCTGTCTCCTGGGATAGAATGACGTGTGCACCGCTGAAAGTCAACCGACTGCCCAGTAAACACAATTGTTCAGAACCACCGCAGTAAGAATCTAGACCCCTACAATTCAATAATAATAATAATAATAATTATTATTATTCAATTTACCGGAAGTCATGCGCGTTCGGAATTAAAGAATTGTTTCCCCTTCTCATATTAGCAGCATTTTCATTTCTCACAAATAGACCTAATTTAAAGAACATTGGTACTGGCATGTCTTTCATAAGCCCTTCTTTGTAACGCGCCTTTTAAGTACACTATACACTTCTATACTCTTGCTAGAAAATCGCAAAAAGTAGTCTGAGTATCCTGTAAGTTGAAGATTGTAATGGACCCATTGAACAAATCTAAGGTCGCCCCTTTTGTCTAGATCGGCGCAATACCGCAGTTCATCGACACCCTATCCACCCGAGTCAGATATGTACTCGTAGATCTGAGTTTCTTTCATTATTCGCACGAAGTTCTCGAAGTGAACACATGTGTGACCACATGTCTCATTTCTGAGCGATGAACGGTTTTTCATGAAGTTCTCATGTTTTCAGGCATATTTAGTTTGATTCGTATAGGACCAGCAGCAAAAAAAAGTAAAGCTATCCCTATAACAGGCCGTGGAGACCCGTAGTTTTGTGAGATGTTGAGGTTCCCACATTTTCTAGACAATCGGCTCACAGATGGCGGTAAGGTTGTCAGACCTACGAACCGGCCGCTCTTTACCCCCTGGAAGAGTCCTAGTATTTATTTCTGTTAGAGGCTGAGTCGAACCCAGGGCCATAGTGCGGCTGGAAAGATTAGGTCAATTGAAAAGAAATCCAATGACCTCATCGCGACGTGAACCCGCTACCTTGACCAGCAGTCCGTACTATATTGGAAGGTGAATTCAAAATTATCAGTAATTTGAGACTGCTCCTCCTAGGCAATATCTGTATATATTTGTAAATATACTAAATACTTCTGACTTTTGATCCACAACTTTTTTAAGTCTTTACAATGCAGTGATCATTTAGATGAATATAAAAAAACAGAATAAGAAAAAAATAAAAAAGAAATGGTATTTTCTCACCGTGTACTCTGATATCAGGAGCCTGACTTGACTTTAGAATAATAGATTAGATATATTTTATATCGCAATAAATTAATACAACAAATGGACTCTGGATATCCTATGCAAAAGCAGTGGTGAATGCCTTTGAAATGATCCACTGATGTAGGGCCTACATTCCTTCCTTCAATTTTTTAAGGGCGGGATCTCCTGAAAGCATTATTTACTTCCATTAAATTTGTTTCATTAGGAGTCGAACATACAAATCATACTTATATATCTATATTATGCATGAATTAAAACAATTGTCGGCTATTTACAGACAAATACATTTTGATAAATTTGGGTATTTGACACTCTAACATAAATTCGGAATAATATTTATGTTTTTTTTTGTCATATCAGAGAATAGGAGGTGACAGTGTTTTAATGGTCTAAATGAAAATTTAAAATATGGTGCAATTTGGTCGTGTAAAATATATTCAGACTAACTGTCGAAACTTGCCTACAAACGAATTCGTGCATTGCATGTTTGTATGACATGAGCCTCTTTTTCAGGACGTGTTCGTGGACGTTAAAATAAAAACTTCGTCCTTTGGCAATAATACGAAACAAGCATCGTTCTGCGTTACTGGTGTAGGTCCCCTGTTTATGTACAACGTTAAACCTTTCGTAAATGCTTATAACATTACGTGACTGAGTCAATATTGAATTCTGAATGTTTCAGTTTTTGATTGTTAAATTAGACGTAAATTCAACTGAAATGAGATTTCCTAATACCTCAAGCTAAAGATCAGAGTACTACTGCATGATCTGACGTTCTGGTAGAGGTGTTTTTAAGAATTCTTTCTTCTGTTATATAGCGCCGTGTAGTCTGTTGAAAGAAAACCGACGTCTTGGAAGTAAATCTCGCCTCCATCTTCAGGGATCAAGGGTAAGCCATGTAGAAAACCAGCATGAAGCAGGCAAACGCGGCTTGTTTGTTCGTAGATGTCGGTTGACTTTCAACGGACTAAACGACATTGTGTCCTAGAAGATAGAGCTATTCAGGATATTCTTGTCAAGGTACTACTGAAACACAAACGGCTATCAACTTCACTTAGGTCTATGTATGCTCTGAAGAATCTTCCCTGGCCTAACCTCAAATACCATCTTTTAATGGAACATTAATTGCTGTGTTTGTTAGCATTTGCAATATAGTGCAGCATCAAAGAACGCAGTGCATTACAAAAGCATTACGTTCTGTAATATGGAATGAGATTCTGGGAGCTAAAAGTACGCCACTTTCCTTGATAACTAGAATGATCGGTCTTTTTTATCTTTTGTATATACATTTTATTTCAAGGGAAATAACGGCAAAATTTACGTCTGCAGTAGAATTTAGATTTACGAATTTCAGTAATGAAAGTTAGACATCCTTCATTTATGTTTTCAAAGTACTCTGTTCCTAGCCTGCCAGAGGTGATGTCCTGAATTGTTGCGTCTGCTCTGATTTAAATATGTGTTTCCACTTTTAAAATGGTCGTTAGTCTTCTGACACTTGTCCTCAATGTTCCTAAATGTGAAATTGGAAAGCGTTGTTCAACAGAAAGTACTGTTCGCTCTAACCTTTTCCGTTTTATAACGACCGCCAGTGAAGTTACGTGTTGTAACCAGTTCTGTCACTTGGGATATAACGCCGTGTAATCCGTTGAAAGTCAACCGATGTTTCCAAGGAACATGTCTCCTCCAGTTTCGAAGTGGACAAATAGAGTAATCTGCCTGCTTCATGCTGGTTTCTTCTTCAACCTTGAAGATGGAGGCGACATATTCCTCTGTAACAAGCTTTGAATATTTTATGCTGGTATCTCGCTTTGCATACTCTTCAACCCTGAAGATGTAGGCGTCGTCTTCCTGCGAACCGTAGGTTTACTTAACGATGGACCACGTCAGAACCTGTTATTTATGTTGTAGTTGTAACTTCAGCCGGTAGATGACAGGACAATGTAGCAAGTGAATGAAGTTGTCGCGTTAGTTTCCAGGTGTCTCTTATGTATACTATCTGTGAAACGTAAACTCGATAGATGTCGCTGTCGAAGCTAGTAGGGTGTTAACGTCAGTTAACGTGACCAACCAAACAGATCGAGAACACAATGTTGAACGAAATATGAAAATGCTGTACTGTGTTCGAAATATTTATATTAAATATTAAACTAACAGAAGTAAAGAATTCTCCAGTGGAATGATCATATAAGACAGAAATATAGTTATGTTTCGTCCACAAAATGGGGACAAAAGTTGGTGGTACTGGGTCAACCCAATAGCAGAAGGAACAGTAGCTGGCGTTACGTCCATTCTCGGGTTTTGATGGTCACGTGGTAATGTTGTAGCCAATAGTAGCCAATCCTGCGTCCTGAAAAAAAAGCCAAAGAACTTGTATAGATCTTGTAGCGAAGACAGCTTAAGGCAAACAGGAACGTGGTGGAAGTTATAGTGTGCTTGCTGTAGAACTGAGAAAGCGGGAACCAGTAGGCTTGTGTCATCCCTTCGTAAGATCTTGTTCCGTTCGGTTACTACTGTAGTTTAAACAGTTTGTTTTGTGGCCTTGAAAATCAACCCAGCCCCCCCGAAGACTCGTAACTCAGGCGTGTCTCTTTAAAGCTCCTTAAAGGTGAGTTTTTTTTTAATTCAGTGATTACCAAATGTGTGAAACAGCAGACTGTACTACGAAGTGTGACAGTTAGTATAATGGTGTGAACATTTTCATTTTGTAGTTGACAGCCCCTTCTCTTTAATTTTTCTTACAGCCACGCCCCGAAGTGGTAAAGTAATTTTGAAATGTGCATGCTTGGCTTATCCATACATAATTAATTACTAAATTATCTTATTGAATGACTAAAACTCATTTTGTGTCATTCTTTACCGATTATATTATTATTTTTATTATTGTAGCTGTTGAGTCGGCACATAAATAATAAAGAACTGAATTGTTATTATTGTGCATAGCAAAGCATAACATACTAAGTATAAATCGGTGCAGGCACGTAAGTAATGTTGCCATACTTATTTTTTCGTAGCGTTAACAGCTTGGATAATAGCGGCGTTAAATTTCAGTCTGTTTAGAATAACAGTACTAAAATTCATTTGTATTTTGTAAAGACCATTATTATTATTATTATTATACGAGAAGAGGCTGACCTTTTTATATTAGTTTGACCTAGAAGCTTTACGTAATGATTACGTGCTAAATTTTTATAGATGAAAGTCTTTCCAGTGAACCGATAATTTGTTAATCAGGCATACCATAAAAACTGTAGACTTAGGCATATGTGTTACCGTAATTAATATTTGTGTTATTCAGTGTGACGTGACATTAGATTTTCATATATGTGTGATTCCCTTCACTTCAAATAATAAACTAAAACTCTTCACAAAATATGCAGGAAAACATAGCTCTGAAGACCAAAAAAGGCACAGCATACTTAATGTGTTAAATAACAGAACAAAGTGGCCTGTGAAATTTTAGAGTAATGTCATGCTTCTTGGATGTACGTCTGTAGCAGTTGTACATTTCTGTTGGATGCTCACTGGAATGCCCATTTGCAATGTCTCACATTGAATTGTTTTGAGGTTTTTGTCATATTACGGAACTTGACGTTGCTTTGAAGTACTGTTGTTTGCACCAGCATGTGTTGTATGTGTATTTGTGTACTGTGATATGTTGGTTGGTTCAGAGCTAAGTCATATAAATGTAGACTTGTATTCAAGTCTGTGAATCATTCCTTCATTTCTCCGGGTGGGCCAGGAAGCGCTGGAACTGAATGACCTAAATCCAGTACAGTACTTATTTTTTTCAGATGATTTTAATTCGTTTCGGGGAAAATATAAGTACCATAAGGCCAGTCAAAGTAGCCGCGCAGTCTAAGGCAAGAACTGTCTTCGCTAGCTCGGACGCTGGGATCGTGGATTCGAATCCCATTCAGAGCATGGATGTTCGCGTGTGTGTTTGTTCGGCCGGTCACGGTAGCCGAGCGGTCTAAGGCATGCACTGTCTTCGCTCACTCGGAAGCCGGGATCGTGGGTTCGAATCCCACTCAGGGCATGGATGTTTGTGTGCGTTTTTCTGTGTTTGTCTACAGGTAGAGGCCTTGCGACGAGCTGATCATTCGCCCAAGGAGTCCTACCGTATGTGTAAGATCTAGAAAAACCGAAGTGAACGGAGTTCATGGAGGTAGGCCTAGGCCCACTGGGGCTGTAGTGCCAAGAAAAAAAAAAGCGTTTGTTCTGTGTTTATGTAGCGGTCTTGCGATGGGCTGGTTACTCTTCCAAGGAGTCCTGCCGTCTGTGAAAAATGATTACGGAACTGAATTAAGAGGCCTGGGCCCTGAATGGGCTGGAAGAGCCATTGGAAAAAAAAAATGGGTACAATAAAAATAATGCAGAAATTATCCTACAAGAAAGCAAAAAAAAAATTAGGCTGGAAGTAAATATATGAACATTTCATAAAATCAAAATCGACAACAATGTAGGCCCGTATGTATGTAATGTTTCAAAGTTAAAGTGTTCCTGTGCTTGGCTAGTTACGCACTAGGCAATGAAGATGTATAGGGAAGTGGATATATAGATCCACGTATTCTTGACCAAGCTTCAGGAATTGTGTTGCCTTTCTTGCGCTAGACTTTGACACTCCAGTCTCTTGAGCTAGACATTTCAGTGATTTTCTAGGTGTATGTTCAAGTCTGGCCCCTGTGCCATATAACTTCTCCTCAGTAAGCACTCGGAGCATATGTTTGTGTTCCTTGTCTCTTGAAGAGTCCCTGTTTTCTAAGTTTATTCACCAAATTGTGAAGTGTTTGTGGGGACTCTTTCATCGCAAACTTTACGTCGAAATTTTCGCCGACACTTTCTAGCAGAACCGTATTTCACATAGGCGTCATACAGAAATACATGTTGCTCTAAAGTACACCGCACCATGACGTACTACACTGCTCAGTAACTGTAACTGAGAACAACTGGCTAATTGAGCTGGTAACTGCTGCCTTTTTTTTTCCTTGGCACTACAGCCCCAGTGGGCCTAGGCCTACCTCCATGAACTCCGTTCACTTCGGTTTTTCTAGATCTTACACATATGGTAGGGCTCCTTGGGCGAGTCATCAGCTCGTAACAAGGCCTCTACATGTAAACAAACACAGAAAAACGCACACAAACATCCATGCCCTGAGTGAGATTCGAACCCACGATCCCGGCTTCCGAGCGAGCGAAGACAGTGCATGCCTTAGACCTCTCGGCTACCGTGACCGGCGGTAACTGCTGCCTACTGCTGACAAATCATAAACAAACCCCCACGCATGAACCGCATTGCTCGCCGTGAAACATAATGCCGTCAAGCGGTACACAAGTTAATGACTTCTCTTCTTTCGAAACGTTGTCGGCCAGCAGGCATACTGATTCATTGGCAAAATTCTTATGCGCCTCGCTGCAAGCAACGCACCGGTCACCGTGAAGCGCAGAGACGTAAACCGGTCAAGAAAGACAAACTCCGTCGTTTTAGTCCGCAAGCGAACTATACCGACCGAGCGACCGCCGCTTGTCGGCGAGGTTAATGCCAGCTTTAGGGGATAGAGAGTGTCGCGTGGTCAGCGCAACGAATCCACACGGCCGTTAATTTCGGTTTTCTAGACCGGAGCCGCTATTTCCTTGAAATAGCTCCTCAATTATCATCACGAGGCTGAGCGGACCCCGTTCCAGACCCACTGCTACTCAGAAAGAAACTGGCAGCGCCGGGAATCGAATCCGTGACCTCTGGATCTGTATCCAGGAACTCTGACCACTAGACCACAGAGATGGTCCATACATAGAGAATCCTGACGGGGAAACTACTTTTAAAGCGTCCACAGAAAGACTGAGAAACGAGGCAAGTTCTGAGATTGATGGTACACTGCAGGATTGTGTCCAGTGACGAGTTTTGGTACAAACCGCGTTGACCCCCTACGTTCTGCTGCCAGTGTTAGGTTAGTACGAGTATACTGTAATGTGCGTATGTGCAGTCCTTCTGCAAGTATCCGTGAATGTTTCGCAATTCGTAAGTGCAGTGCACACAACAGAAAGCGGTTTAACAGTTTTCAAACAGCCAGTTTGTCTTGTCGATATCTTCGGCCCGCGGTAAATTTTAAATGGCCCCGTTGTCCCCCCGGCCCTAGAAAAATTCATGAATGGTAGACTGCAGCATAGCTCTACGTTCGCGTCATTTCATTTCTTACCTGTAGGTAGACTTGAAGTTTGCTCATGGTCACTGTTAGTGTTCCTCATTTTAGTAGGCCTCCCATAATGTACGCGTATTAAAACGCGTCTGCTCAGCACAGTATTTTTTTAATTGCTGGTGAGGTGGGACGAAGTCCCTTGAACTGCGGCCACTTCTGGCCTATTGTACCAGCCCCAGATGATAGGTGAGGGTGATTGTGGAGCAATTGGTAAATGAAGATTTGCAGGGGAACCGAAGTACTCGGAGAAAACCTGCCCCAGTGCCACTTTGTCCACCACAAATCCCACTTGACCAGACCCGGGATCGAACCCGGGCATTGGCAAGATTAGGACTACGGGATAAATTTCATAATGACTTTGAATGTTTTCCCTTAGGTCTGCGGTATAAACAGGAAATAAGGAATTTAAACTTACTCCGTAACGCAGTGAAATAGCCTGTTCATCTTTCTCCCCAAGCTACATAAGCACTAAGCAGTTCACTTCCCATCGCTGAACCTTCTTTACTTTTCTCGCCGACCTATCTTTTCCTGAATGACGAGTGGGCACTGCCTGGGAACCATCAGGGTGTATCAGTGGCCCTCGCAATAAATGTAGAGTCCCTCACTCCAACCCCACCCTCAACTCTCTCGTTCTCTTCCCCCACCAAGAAAAGTTATATACATCAGATGCACGGAATATTTCCTGCATGTTGTATGCGCCAACTACCCTTTCTTTGATTTCCTGTTAGGTGTAAGTGTTATTGATCTTGAAGTAGGCAGCGTTAGCCGTTGATAGGTTACGGCTAGATAACCAGTAGGATTGATAGATAAATCTATGAGAAAGGATGAAAGGAGTTTTTCTTTTTTAATTCGCTTAGTGAGGGGTGGAGTCCAAGTGGGTCCACTCGGCACGGCGGCCACTGATTGGCCTATTGTAGCCTGCCCCGGGTGATTATGATGATGGAGAATTTTAGTGGAATGAAGATTGGCAGGGGAAACCGAAGTATTCGGAGAAAACCCGCCCAGCGTCACTTTGTCCACCACAAATCCCACTTGAACAGACTCGGGATCGAACCCGGGCCGCCGCGGTGGGAAGCCAGCTTGAGCTATGGCGCGGCTTATGAAAGGAGTTAATGGTAGCGAAGGAGAGGGAGGAAGGAAACTGGAGATGAATAACAACAAGACGAACAAATAAAAGGGATAGAAAATTATTAATGGAGAAAGGCGAGAAGAAGGATCGTCAAAGGGAAGAAAGAACTAATAGAAAGTTGTAAGCGTGATAATGAAAATTTTAATCACCATGGCAACCAGGCGCTCAGGCCGCACCATAGCTCAAGCGGTTAGTCGCTGGCTTCCCACCTTGGCGCGGGTTCGATCCCGGGTCTGGTCAAGTGGGATTTGTGGTGGACAAAGTGGCGCTGGGGCAGATTTTCTCCGAGTACTTCGGTTTCCTCTGCCAATCTTCATTCCACCAATTGCTCCACAATCACCCTCACCTATCATCTGGGCCAGAAGTGGCCGCAGTACAAGGGACTTAGTCCCACCCCACTAGCAATAAAAAAACCAGGCGCTCGGAATTCGTGCAGGCCTACGGTCTGCTCTTTTGATGCTAGATAATGGTTAAGCATATCCTCTGATTGAAACTGAGAACGCAGCCAAGTTCATCACGCAAGCAGTGACACTGAAGCAAACTTGCTTTGCTGCTGATTGAACTCAATTGTTAACAGTTATGTAATTGTGACCAAGGAGCATTTGCAGTTTTAAACATCACAGTGGAAGGGTGAACTGCAATTTGGAGTGGCTTTTCTTTTCCGAAGTTCATCTGTACAGTTTTGCTTACGGGATTGGTGTTGATATTAACTTGTTGTTGCAGAAGCGTATTACGATATTTGGCCTATAACTTTGCAAAGTCATAAAACAGTTTTCCTTGTGATTCTTTAAATAGGCCCTATGCATTGTATAGAGAAAATTTTCAAATGTAAATCTTGGATCTTGAAGTTGCCCGAAATTATATGTTACTTGCCATTTGTTTGTACGGTGAGCCGTTTTATGAGAGAAATGATAAATATGTATGATTTGTCCGTAATGATGACCCTACGCTATAATTTTAACCAGATGACAAATTTTATTTAAACTTCATAGAGGTAACAGGCAAAGTTATACCCGTGCTTGATTAATGAAGCATAAAGCCATTAAAACATATGGGGACGTGGAGATATAACACTACGATTCTCGACTTCGGCACTAGATGGAGGTGAGTGGGCAGCTTCACACCCCGGCCGCTTTACCACCGATGAAAGAGCCCTGGTACCCATCCCCTGAGTGGGGTTCGAACTCACAATTCCGGCTTCCAAGCGAGCGAAGACCGGGTGTCTTACGCCGGGTACACACTAGCGAGCTGTTGCATGTAACGCAACGGTTACTGTAACCACATTCTGTTAGTGTGGACGCCTTCCGAACCACGCTCGCGAACGTACTTCGAGCGCGCTCTGTAACACGACCGGCGAGCCACTGCCTTGTCGGTTTTTGTTGCGAACACAAAGGTACTCGCAGTAGGCTCGTGGACGCCACAATCGCTTGCTCGTAAATGTGTACGTTTCCTTCGAGCCAGGAGTAGCGTTGCATATCTTCATGGCGAGCTCACCACGAGCACTATGGATCGGGTCGCTCGAAGCTGGTTACATGACGGCTATGGACACGTCGTCCATACGAAGACGTGGTTACAGTAACCATTATGTTACATGCCAGCTCGCTAGTCTGTACCCGGCCTTAGGCTTCTCGGCTACCGTGACCGGCAGCTAGGTGTGTATAGCCAATGAAATTGATTTATGCTTATAAAGCCACTGACAACCAATAAATCTCAAGCTGTCATATAACAGATGTGGAGCATTCTGAAATGTTTAAAGGTTGGCATCAATGACCCTCTTTACTTCAGTGGCGTTTACGGTTAACCTCTCTTTATAACTCTTTATGACATGCATTAGTGTTTAGTAGGAACCGGGATAGCGCAGTCAGTATAGCAACGGGCTACCGGCTGGAAGACCGAGGGGTCGGAGTTCTAGTCCCGGTAGGGTCAAGAATTTTCGTGTATGGGCGAATTATTTTAGAACTTTCGCATAAATAACAAGAGTAATTTTCTGCTACCAGGATATTGTATGATATGTTTTTGCGATAAATGCATATCGATATCGAACACTTCTTTTCGATTTATCAGTATCATCTCACATCTCGGCTGATCGTTGTTGACCGTCTGTTGTTTGTAACCGAACTTCGTCCGTTGAAGGGTTCAAGTATTTTGTATCTTAGTGCTGGACCAACCCATATATTTTGTGTATTATAATTTTTGTGCATGATTGTTTGCCTATTTTGTTTTGTATGTTGATGTTTATTTTGGATTTGTTTCTTTACGTTTGCACGTGCTCAGGCAACCGAGAACATGCCATCAGGTATAGGCACCTCGTACAGATCACTTGCTGATGATGTTTACAAGAGCACCACCATAGAAGAGAACAAGTTTAGTGTCATTGAAACAGTGAAGAAAGCATTTAGCTTCGCCGGGCCCCAAACGAGGCGCTCCGACGCTCTTATTTTGAGAGCTCATGATGAGCCCCGTGTGGAGGTGGTACCCGGCATGGCCATCAGGTAAAGAGAGAAAAAAAAACTTGTTTTTGTATGTGCCACCCTCTGGTAACTTCCAGCAGTGCTTTTCGTGCCTTGGTACGAGTGTCAGCGTGTGTGTTTCAAGGACAAATGTACAGTTCTACAGAAAAGGAACTGAGAATATAAAAGCAGTATTTGTGTTAAGCGTAGCACAATACCTCAAGCTGTATTGCGTGCCAGTACGGTTTAGAAAGGTACCATTAGTGGGCCAACATATTCCCAGAAACTGTTATATTAAGATAGTGGTGAGTATCCTGCAGATAGGTAAAATAAACTTCGCCCTCAGATTCGTGACCTGACAGAATTCGTCATTCTTAAAGCCTGTCACATATTTATACATGTTTTCCTTTACTTCTTTCGTTCTCTCCTTTCCTTTGTTTCTATATTTTGTTCTTAGTTTATTTGTTAATTTTTCTCATTTCTTTCTTTCCCCCGTCCTTTCATTTTCATCTCCCTTGTATTATTACATTTCCTTTCTGTTCTATTGTTTGTTTTTTCTAACAAGCACAACATATGTTCATGATCTCGTTAGAAAGAGACAAGGAACTCCAAATTTCGGGTCTGATATTGGAAGCCCTACACAGTTGGGCATTCGGTAGCGTAGTTGGTTAAGGCATAATGCTAAAAGCCGGAAGGTCACGGATTCGGTTCCCGATTAAGTTATTGAATGTTATCAATTAACCTAATCCTTCCAGCCGCAATATGGCCCTGGGGTCTACTCAGCCTCTAACAGAAATGAGTACCAGGGATCTTCCCCGGGGGGTAAAGGGCGTGTGGCGCGTAAGGCTGACAACCTCACCACCATCTGTAGTCCGAGTGTCTAGAAAACGTGGGAGCCTCGACGTCTCACAACCCTGTGGGCCTTCGCGGCCTGTTACAGGGACAGCTTTACCTCTTTACACAGCTACCGCAGTGAGACGTTAGAGAATGAAATAAACAGGCAGGGTATCTCGTTGCACATACTCGCAGGGCTGTGGCTCCTGAAGTCGTCGTGCTTGGAGGTTGGCCAAGACTTTTGCAGCTTCATTCTAGACAGAATAGCATTAGCAGTGCATGAAAGAAGGCACATATTGCACATTTTTATCCTGAACCCAGTGTTCTTAATTCACTCTTCAACATACATTGGACACGATTGATGCTATTTGCTTTAATAAAATATTGCAGAGCCAGTTTTTAACAACAAAAGAAAACAATATGATTAGTATAATTTCAATCTAGAAGCTTTGGAATCTGCGACCACGTTTCCAGCACAGTGTAGTTCAGTCGATAAGCCACAGGCTGTGGGCTGGACGGTCGGGGTTGAATTCCCAGGAGACGCCAGATTTTTCTTTTAGAGCATCAAGACAGACTCTGGGGCCCACCCAGCCTCCTATCCAATGGGTACCGGGTACTCTCCCCCGGTGTTAAAGCGGCCGGGGCGTGAAGTTGACCACTCACCTCCATCTAGTGCCGAGGTCAAAAATTGTGGCGCTGTACCTCCACTCTCCTATATGTCTTCATGACGTAATGCTTAATTAATTAAGCGCAGGGATAGTTTTACCGTTTTACTTTCTTAGGTTTGTGCGTGTGATGTTAATTATGAAGGCCTGTAGCGTAAATGTATTGTGACTGGGGGCGGAATCAGACTGAATCATGATGAACCATGTTTAAATTTACTCCCTGTCAGAAGTACTTCTCAGTGATTAACAGGACGGTTTAGCTTAGGAAACAAACAAGGGCTGAAGTACTAGTATTCTTACCCTGATTTATCGTTAGGCCTATAAGGAGTTCCCTCAGTTTCTTTCTTTGTGTCAAAGAATGTTTGACCGCCTCTATGGTCTAGTGGTCAGAGTTCCTGGCTACAGATCCACAGGTCCCGGGTTCTATTCCCGGCGCCGCCAGTTTATCTGAGAAGAATTGGGTCTGGAACATGGTCCATTCAGCCTTGTGAGGATAATTGAGGAGCTATTTCAAGGACATAGCTGCTCCGGTCTAGAAAACCGAGATTAACGGGCGTGGGGATCCGTTGCGCTGACCACGCGACACCCTCTATCCGCTAAAGTTGGCACTAACTTCGCCGACAGGCGGCGGTCTCTCGCTCGATATAGTTCGCTTGCGGACTACAAGCCAAGGAGCTTGTTTTGTTTGTTTATTTGTCAAAGAATTTGTGGGAATATAAATTATGCTATGAATTAGAGTTTGTATTTCAGCATATTGAGTTGTGTTCTCGTGTGTCTACAATACATACATATCCGCATAACATATTCTTGTGATACTCTGCCCCTATTCACCTACTAATTCTAACCTCTTATGTACAGTACTATATTTCTGTTTCTGTGTTTACATTTCCTCGTAACCTTAATTTAAGGTTTATGTGACTCGGGCGTTAATTCATTAAATAAATAATTGAAACTTCGTTTTTGTTATTAAGCTCGATTGATTTTGCGCTATTTGTTTAATTTGTTTCGATTCATTCAGTTTACGAAACGTTAAATGACACCTGAAGAGCTGTTTGAATATTACAGTCGGATTATAAAATAATTTTGATTTAGAGAAACAGCTAAAATTCACGTAAACATTAATTTTTATGTTACAGTAAGACGTCTGGAAAGTTAGCATGTCTCTGACGTTTAGCGTTTATTGTAGTCACCGTGCTGTTACTGATTTTGTGAGACAGTGACAATGGATTTCCTGTTGAGCACTCTCGGGCAGAATGCTTGGAAGCATTTAAACTTTGAAACACGTAACATACTTTTCCACTTTGAGCCACACGCACGCATTCGTTAGCCGAGAATTTATCTGGTAACAGAAAAGCACTGCTGTAATATAAGTTGCTTTTTGCATATATTTTCCCTGGAACGCTTTGCAGTGTAAAGTGGATAGTAAGTTACTGAATGCCACGCTTATAGTTTTATAGTTGTCTTTATAAGTGTATCGCATTCCCGCACATCATAGCTGTGAAACACTTGTATCACTTTTACCCCACATGTAACACAGAGCTAAGGGATATGCAATATATCTTTACCTCTGAATAAGACCTAATGGTTTGAAGTAAAACTGTTTGTATTTAACTCTTACTTAATGTGTTTTATGAAATAACGAAAGAACAGTGTCTCCTTTTTCAGTTTAGTTAGAACTACAGAGTGAGAGGAAGGAAACTAGGTTCTTTTTTTTAATAACAGTGGTTCAAGAACATAATTTTACTTTCTTCCTATCACAGTCCCCAGAATGAGCTAGCATAAAGCCTGTTGAAATTTAAATGCATCGAGAGCATATTTGATCACACTGTATTTATGTTAATGTGAGCCGTTGTTATACGAGTATGTATATTGTAGTGCTTGAGGGACACTTCGAAACTCTCATTTTGTTGAATGTGCACTCTGTGAACTAGAAGAATTCTGGAAGGACAACTGTGTTTACAGTAAGATACTAGACTGATGAAAAGTACAGTGATGGTAAATAATCCTCACATGTTTGCAATTAAATGTTCTATAACTTCAGAAATATATGAAGGTTTCTTGGTTTTTGGGGCACCTCATGCATCTCTATTGAAATAAAAAAGAACTATTTCCCCAGAGATTGTTTTTGGCTGTTACGAGTGTATATGGTTTATTTGAAACTGCTTAATTACCTTGATTATGTTATCCTCGTGACTTTACCAACATAAGTTTTGGTGCAACAGAATACACATCGTCACACTCGCTCTCAACCGAAAATCCTGTAGTTTCTCAGTCATACTGCGGATGTCGGGGTGGGAATGGGGTCAATAAATGAGGTTTCATGGTACAGTAATGAGTAGGTCAGGCCCCCTCTGTAGAACATTATGACATATTTACGTGGGAATGCGATTTGAGCTGCTGATTTTCAGTATTCAGATTTCCAAGGACCAAGTTCTGATTCCAGCTTGAATGATCATTAAACACTGAATATACGCCGTTACGGTGCGGCGTTATCTGCGCGTTTCTAGAGCGAATCTGTTCTTGCATTGTGCAGTAATTGTTATTGGGTTTCTACAAGTAATCAAAATTCAGAAGAGAAATATTAATTAAAAGCAATTTTAAAATAAAAAGAGTATACCTATTGTTGTCTGTTCAGAATGGACAAATGCGTCATAATTCTTGGTATGCAGTGCCTGAAAAAAATAAGATATCGGTTTTAGATTAGGACTTCTAGTTTAAGACACCGTGTAGTCTTGTAGATGAATACCACAGTTCTGGAGCAGCGTGTTGCCTCCATTGTCTGCCCCATGACGGAGACACCAGATAATCATCTGCAAGACTATACGGTGTCAATCCAGAAGGATATAATGTGAAAACCTCAGGCTTCATGAGGGCTTATGTAATAACGTTAGCCACATGAGTTACGCTGACTACGGGGTTCTTTTCTTGAGAAAGTTCCATAGCTCAGGTGTCATTTGGAAACCTAGACTCTATGCATGGAAAATGAAATGTGACGGTGGGTGATCACACGTTTCACATGCAATGATGTGCCGAATTACGGGTAAATGTTATAAATGGTTTAAATATTGTGCTTGTTAATGTCATTTTGGTGTTGTGATGTTTAAATTAATTTGTGTGGATTGAAACATCTCTTCAGCTGAAAGTCATTGAGAGTTGGAACTTCGGTATTATGTAGTGTGTTCCAAAAGTTATTGAGGACAGATCCTTTGGTAACGTGCCTTTACGTCAGAGAAGTACATAGAGAAATAGCTGTCGTTCCACATGCAACCCTGTTCCTTTCGGTTATAGCGATAATCAGTATAGCAAACTCTGGGCATGAATAGGCTCACTGTATGAGAAGTTATCCAGATTTCGCTATTCCGGTATAACCGAAGTTCGTGTTTAAGTCGAAGATATACAGCGGTTGCGATGTCTGTTCAAACGATCGGTTTGTATTGGGCGTTGGTCGCGTTCTTGGAAAGCCCTGTGTAATGCGAAAAATGGTAAACTTTTCTGATTCATGGACCATGTGCCAAGAATGGGATTCAAGTTACATTCTTGTTATTTTTCACTGGTAAACTTGGCATTATGATTTTTCTTTTGCTACTTCAAGGTGAAATAATACTGACATAAAGTAGTGAGTATTAAAAGTTCTATTTATTTTCCATAGTCTAATATTCATACTTAGCAAAAGTGTTTCTGATTGGCTCTGAGTAGAATTCCGTTAAGGAGGTTAGCGGTTGTAGGGTTATCGATTGAATCTTCAATTGAATTTTGTTCAACACTAATTTGTGAGATTGAGGATGGTGAACTTTCGTCTCATAATTTAGGAGGTCGACTTGAATTTTCTGGAACGATTGAGGATGAGGCGCGGAATGCAAAACGAATGGCATATATAAAGAAAACGAGAAAACTGAATATATGTAAATGTGCATTGTGCTCCCAGAGTCTCTAAATACACCTCAGGGATTTTTGGAACACATTGAGTGTGTGTGAAGAATTATAGCAAAGCACGTGTTTTTATGTTTGTAAGTTGTATTGTACACAGAAGTATTAGAAATGTAACACACACATTTGACACAGATATCATTTTCAATAAAATTATCATTCTTTGCACAATTTTTGTTATTATTTGGTATTACCAAAGTGAAACAATTTGCTTTTGTAGGGACAGAAAAATGCCAGCTTCAGCGTCTGCCGAGGAGACTGCACTACTGGGGTAAGACGCCATCCGCCGCCCCCGGATAAGGGGCAGACATAATAACTGTGTCACTTGCCATTGTTTCTTGCCACAGCATGAAGCTGGTTATTCTGTGGGTGGCGGGCGGGCTTGTTTCTTCTGACGTGTGTATTCTGCCTTCCTGCATTCCTCAGAATCTGCCTGACTGCTTTAACTGTTCGTGTCAGTCTGAACGCAAACGCTGCAAACTGCATAATGCTTAGTGAAAATTGCAGTTTTAATGCATGCCGATATCAGTTCTGAGGTCTGAATAACGTCTTTGTTCTCTAACTCACTCACTCACTCACTCACTCTCTAACTCACTTACTCGTGGAGCTGAGTCCTTCTTGAAAAGCTGCCAATTGCGCAGCTACTCAAGAACTTCCCAGCATTAGCGAAGTTGAAATATTTTAGGCCTGTATTAGAGTTTAGTAAATGGTACCGTATTTCTAAAAATGTAACGCACATTCTAAATGCTGTCTGAAAATCGGCAGCACCATATTCGACATTTTAAATTTACACGAAAAGCTTCTGTGAAGTATTTCCAGACGTTTTAGTATGTTATAATGTTATATCGACAGTCGTTTATTGCAGATACGTATTTAGAAACTCTTAGGATGTATAACTGATAACGTAAAAAGGACATTTCCTTTGTAGTTTATCCTTTCAGAATTAGGGCTCACTTTACATTCAAGGGAGCATTTTGTGTGTTAGTTACATTGTAGTGAAGTACATAAGAATAATGTGTGAAAATTTGTTAACATTAATTTAAAAAAAAAAAGGATTATAACGAATGAAGAAAAGCGTCAGAAAGTAGGATCATACGGAAATCAGCATAATTCTCTCTTACGAAAAGGCTGTTGCAAATGGAAATCGCTGCCACATCCCCGAATGCTCACCCCATCGCCATTGACAGTTGGTCAGCAAATTTGTAAGAATCAGATGCACACTTCTCCCCTCATACAGTTCCAGAAACTGACTGGACGTTAAATTTGGCACGTTCCAATTTACGTTAAAACTGTTAAATATAGACACGCTAATAATTATTTATTCTGCATAATATTCCAGCAAATCTAGCCATGAAGAAAGCAGTCTTCTGGGATGTGGCGCCGTGTAGATGTTGTGTTAACCGACGTTTCGGAGGAGCGTATCGCCTCCATCTTCAAGGTAGAAGATAAAAGAAGAAAATCCGCGAGCGAGAAACCAGCGTGAGCTGAAGATGGAGGCGATACGTTGCTCCGAAACGTCGGTTAACACAACATCTACAGAAGACTGCTTTCTTCATAGTCACCGCCATGAAAACCTTCAAGACGACAGGTCCACAGTCTCTTCCAAAACAACTCCTCCACTTGATGCGATCTAGAGCTTTCTCCTTCAAATGAAAATATCCTCTTCTGTCCCCAAGGTCATCCAGCATCTTCTTACGTCTTCTTCCTCGTCTTCTTGTCACTTCTATCCGCCCCTCTATCATTCCTTCAATAACTTCTTTTAGAAGGCAGTTACCGCGTAAGATATGACCAATCCAATTAGCCTTCCGTTTTCTTATTTCGTCATAACTTGAATAAAAATGTTCAGGAGATTGCGGCGTAATTCATAGAACTCTACAGCGGAAATTAAGAACAGGAATTCGGTTAAAGGTTTATACTGTTCAGTTTTGTGATATTTAAACTTGGACAAAAAATGGACTATTTAATTTACAAATACAAACAGCAGAAATATTTTTTTTTTTACTTTCCTTGTTCGAAATTTTACGTACTTCAATATGCATGTGAGTAAGAACATTGAATGTGTTAGAAGGGAGCTAAATATAGGACATTTTAAACTGAAAGATAGAAACAAGTGGAAGGAAGAGCAGAATCTTCTGGGGTGTAACGTCCTGTAGTCCCGTATGAGTTCACGAACGTTTCGGAGGAACATAAGTGTGCCTTCATCTTAGGGGCAAGGAGTGCTGTAGCTGTGAGATCCGCAGAACCAACAGGGGTAGTGGGATTCAGAACGTGGGTATAAAAAGATCGTTGATCAGTAAACCCAGTCCTTCCGTTAAATTATTATTATTATTATTATTATTATTATTGACGTTTATAAAGCAAAGGAACATTTATATACAGCATTTAGAAGACATTCAATAAATTGTGGAGGGCATGGAGGATTATTTTCTAGATGAGCCTCTTTTTAAGTAAATCGTGTTTTCTCTTGGTATTTTCAAGGCTTGAAAAATGACGCTTTGACAGTCAACTACTACACTTAAGCACTGATATCACACACAACATGTAAACATACAATTACATGATCAATAATATACAGCGAAGTGAAAAAACATACTCATAAAAGAAGATAATCTAAACTGCATCATATCTACTCATTCGATACGTATCTAATCACTATAATTGTACAAACCTTCTGCTACTTCGCACCTACAGTACACAAAGCTACAATAGAATATTCACTACACATTCTAAAAAGCATATATACATAAAGGAAAACTCGACAAAACTTATTACGGAGGTGATCCCAACTGTACGAGTATAATATCCTCTCTCGTCAGTCACCTTTAGTCGTACTTTTAAAGTGTAACATTTTAGTTTTCATCTTTTAACCTTACCACATTATAATAATGTCAAGAGCACACACCCAAAATTTATAACTCTAATATATAATTACTATGTAATTTACGACGATCACTAATACGGATCCATATTAGTGCAGCAGTTGAGTGATGACGGTTATGTATTTATTGTAACCACCTGATGATGATCACACCGCTCGAAGCATGTACTGAGGTAGAAAATACAGTACAGTATTAGCACGCTTATAGTTGACGGCCACATTAAACCCCCTTAGATCAATTCGCAAGTTAGCCTCGTGTAAAGCTAAGTGCTAAAACTGCTGTGTTTGAATAATGCTCTTACATAACGAGGAGCTTCATGATTTGTATCTGTTCGTTGTTATTAATGTAATACACTTGGAGCGCTTACGCTGGACTGAACATGTAAATGACACAAGTAAACAAGATATGCATACAGAATGTCGGAAAGCCCTTGGGAATATTGAGGAGCAGACATGAATATGTTATTACAGTTTGTCTTGGAGTTGCGTGGATATGAATTTAACGTAACTCGTTGTGGATCGATTCCAACGTCGGACTAATCCTAGTGGCGCTGAGCCTTGGCATCTTTATCGGAAAATAGAAAACCTGATACATAATTTATTATTATTATTATTATTTTTTTCTGTACTTTATATACTCGTGCTAACTTTGTAATTGGCCACTGTGCTGTTAAGTTATTGCACGTAAATAAACATGAATTGAATTGAATTATTATGATTATTATTTAATGCCTAGAATTTTCAATGAATTGAACAGAGGTAGCTTGTTTGTACCAAACTACACGGTGTCACATCCGGTAAAACCGTAATCTTTATACCCCCGTGTGAGCCTCGGATCTCGTTTGGATAAAGACGCCATTGTAGTTTTATATTAATGATACGAGATGTATGGTAACTTATTAGTATTCAGGCCTTGACATTACGTTTCGGACATGGAATCAAAGTAGGTGAAGGAGACGCGTCATTGTTATGGGCTATCTCCCTCCGGCTGTCGAGTTTGTCTCGTGAATTTCCGTTGTTTGTCTTAAAGCTGATCACCTGAGCACCGTGGTCTTTTCGAACAGAATGTTATCCGAGCCTTTTGGGGGGTGCGAAATTTGGAGGCCACCAGATCGCAATAACGGGGCGTAGGAATCTGCGCATTTCGGCTCAGTAAATTTATACTTCTTCTTAATTAACCGGATACGAGTGGTAGTGATAGTCTTTCAGAGTGTCAAATTATAATTCAGTCTGTTAGCTGTTTCATTTTTATGTTCAGTTGGACGGTGTTGTAATAGCATTTTATCCTCGCTGTATGTCATTGCATATAGAACCCTGTGTTTTCTTTTTAACGGCTACATAATTTGCAATCCTTAATACACAGGCCTGTATATAAGAAACCGTCAAGTATAATTATACCTTATTTAGTTTAACCTCTATACATTAGCCTGTTTATAAGAAACCATCAAGTATAATTATACTTTATTTTGTTTAACTCCCATTCATTAGCCTGCTTCAGGCGTCTCTCTCAATAATTGTTGCTATTGTTTATGTGTGTGTGTGTGTGTGTGTGCGCGCGCATGGGAGAGGGGGGAGGACACGCGTGTGTTATTATTATGCAGAAATTGTAGTGATTGTACGGGAATTAGCTAAAGGGAAATATACTATAGCCTGTATTACCACCAATCAAATTAATTAAAATAACAATAAACTTTCAGTTATTGGTGCTTCTATTTTCATTCATTCATCAGTAATCTGTCAGATGACAGGTCCACAGCCTCTTCCAAAACAGTTTCTCTACTTAATGCGATCTTCTGTTTTTGGAAAGAGACTATCCAGGAAAAGTGATAATGTGGTAGTTTTTCCATTTGCTTTCCACATCGCAGTACAACAGCCGTTCAAACCACTCTGGTCACGCCTGTTGCTATACGAACTTGCTATACGAACGATTTCTACATTACCTTGTTTTTTATTGTTTATTATACTTGTAGCTACTTTAAGAAGAACCTTATTGTTCAGCCTGAATCCTGTATAATCGTACATTGTAATAGATCATTTTCTTTCCGTAATTTATAATTCCTTTCTCGAATTATTTGCATATTTCCTTACTGAGTTACAGATGTGGCAGGAAGCAGCTTCTAAATTAGGTCTATGGGAGTAATATAAGAGTATGTTCCTATGATTTTGAATATGCATTTGGATTTAGGACTGTCTCACTTAATTCTTCCATAGACCTCTATGTTTTTTTTGCAGAAAAAAACGTGTTGTAAGAGTAAGAGGGAAATATGATAGTGATTTAACATATTAGAACAGTTTAATGGAAAGTAAAAAAAAATATTAATATTGCAATAATTTGTTATTCCATATATTTAGCATAGAGTGATTCAGCAACATAATACAGGATATGTTCGCTATAAATGTTTCATATGGTGTTTTTAAATAGCTTGAGCTATTCTGTGTGGACATCTGTTCAGTACTCCATGGTTTTAATATCGATGCTTTTTCTTCGTTTGTCAGACAAATTTTATTGAATTTTGCTGAAAGCTTTACTGAATATGATTAGTTACTGTTGTTTTGCGAGTTGTGGTCAGTTATTTTCTCGATTGGATGCCGTTTTTTCCGTGGCTTAAGTATGAACTTGTTTGCAGTATCAAGGCTGCGCTGTATAGTAAGAAAACATGAATTGGAAAAGACTTGGAAGGAAGCAGTCGTGACCTAATCGAAGCACTATCCCAACATTTGCTTCTAGAAGTCAGAAGAATCACGAAAATCTTCAGTCAAAGTAGCCGGTATCCCAGCCGAAATTCGAACTGTGCACCCTTTAAATACAAGTCGAAAGCGTTGCTTGTAGACCAGCCTGTTCGGGGGCTACAAGATGAAACTGCCGCAGTTAGTAACCTAGTTCCCTGTTGCGCGATGCTAGAATGCGGTCTGCTGTATCATTTACTGTTAATTACAAAACCGTAAGATGTGCCAATCACAGGTGACGCGTCAAGTAAGATTATTTTTAATGGCGTTCGGATTTGTTTAATTGACATACCTCAAGAACAGCGTGTATGCCCCAAATTCTGTTTTAAACTAGAAAAAACTGCTACAAAAATCTGCTACGTTAAAACTCGACTTTGAGCAGAACTTCATCTTTCTTGAGATGAGTGAAATTACGTTAGAACCTCTTATGTAACTACTTGTGTTTGTAGGAGGGGACCATTCTTTTATCGGTTATCCATTGCATATTGAGTTCTCCGTTGAAAATTTGTTGGGAACGATATTTCCTCTTCGGTCCGTGGCAAAGTGTTTATAAAGAACAGTTCAGTTCAGAATCGGCAGTCGAGTTACAGAGTTCCAAGTGAGCATTTAGTTAAAGAGGTGGGTTCTGCAAGGAAGACTGAGAAGATGGCGCTGTGAGTTCAGATGGTAATTCAGTTGAGGCAGTTCACTGGAGTTCAAATAAGAGTTCAGCAGTGTAGGGTTAACCAGAGGACAAGTAACAACGTTACCACGAAGGTGAAGAATCTCCGTTGTTATCCGTTACCAGGAAACGTGTAGTGAAAACATCGCAGAAGAATTGTCATTGTTGAGTGCTGTTACCTAAAACGGCTAGTGAAGACTGAGAAGACTTAGCATGTGCTAGTGAATTGTAGTGTGGAAATCAGCAGTAGTGTTATAATTGCTTGTAGTTCTGAGTGATGTATACAGGTGGTCAGTAAATCCATTCGCCAGGCCATATTCCGTCTGTAATCATCCCTAAATCTTAACAGTATTCATACACATGTGCTCTGTGGCGTTTACAGAATGCATACAATGGAAACGAGGGATCTCCAATGTCCCTCATTTTGCCTTATGTGTGCAGGGATATTTACCTAAAAAAACCGCATGCTGTCATCAGCAGATCTAGTTCCATGTGACTTCTTTCTTTTTCAAAAACTCCAGTTAATATTCAGGGTAATATCTCAATGCGCCCAAAGAAAAGGCTCGGAGAAAACTCAGAATTTCAAAATAACGGCTCACAAACATGCTTCCAACAACGGCCGAATCGTGGAGATTTCTGAACCAAGTTACAAAGGAACTACTTTTTAGTGGACGCCATGAAATAGACTCCAAATAAAAACAAGAACAGTCCTGAAGTTTTTCATCCATCTCTTGCGTTTTCATTTTCTTATGTAAGTATATTGTCTTACAGGCTAACTCTTTGTTTCTTTATAATTCTTTTGTTGCTTTTTATTGCGAATGATTGATAAAAGCGTGCATTAATACGTATTAAACATTTTGGCCGTAGGGTCGACTCAGCCTCTAGTAGAAATGAGTACCATGAATCTTCCTGGGAGTAAAGGGCGGCCGGCGCATAAGGCTGACAAACTCACCGCGATCTGTGAGCCGATTGTCTAGAAAATAAGGGAACGTCGACGTCTCGCAACGCTAAAGGCTTCCACGGCCTGTTACAGGGACAGCTTTACTTTTACTTTCCCATGATTTTTTTTCTTCTCATTTTGCTGTTCAAAGTCAGGTGGTCAAGTAATTCTTTAAAGTTCCCACTGGCCGCAAGATTATGGCCTTTACTATCGAAGTCCACATCCAGCTCCGTTATGATGGCCCCTTTTCGGGACAGTGGTAAAAACCAAAACCTGTCTCACTCCAGTTTTATCCAAGTGGTGCTACTCAGTATTTCCCTGGTGGCTGGCGACTGTAAAACTGCTTTACGTAACTACGTAGTTCCACCTTTGCCCTTCACTGATGTTGACATGTGCCTCACTATTGCGTATTCATCACGCATCTCAGAGCGAGTAAAGATCAGGTTAGAGTCTGGCACTGGTGCAATTTTCGCCTATGTCAACTTCCGACCGCTGAGGTATGGCTGGAAATTAACATAGAGAAGCACAGTACTGGCTGAACGAGATCACGAAAGGGTTGGGAACAGAAATCTGTGTTTGGGTGTTCATTATTTTTTCGAAAGACTGAATCAGTATTCTTTTCACAGATTTATATATTTGTTGTTTGCTTAACGACGTTGCCTAGTCATGCGGATGCACTAGCCAGACTCCTGCTCCCTAGACCATGATCGGCCTCCCGTCCAGATATTTTGCATGGGGAGGAGATGATATAATAATAAGCCCGGGAGATTGATTTCCCCCCCCCCACAATCAACTGGAATCTCGTTTTGTTTTCATATTTCTCACGCGTTATGCAAATTACTGTCTGCCGTTCTCGTGACATCGATATTAGAATCTAAAACTCCACATTTTACTCGAATTTGATAGTCATTATTAAACTGTCAATATATTTGAATCCTTTTTACCTTATCTTATATGGAGTATATATGAAACTACTCTGGTGGTGAGAAACTCCTTGCTCTTTTTCAGCCCCCCTGATTATGAAAAAGTGGTTTTCAATGTAGCATCTCTGTATACATATATGTATACACACACAGAAGAGCCGGGATGGCTCAGTCGGTATAGCGACTGGCTATGGGCTGGACGACCGAGGGGTCGGAATTCGAGTCCCGGTAGGGCCAAGAATTTTCTCTTACCCATGTCGCCCAGACGGGCTCTGGGGCCCACCCAGTCTCCTGTCTAAAGGGTACCGTGGGCTCTTTCCTTGGGAGTAAAATGGCCTGGGCGTGAAACTGTCCACTCACCTCCAACTAGTGCAGAGGTCAAGAAAACGTGGATCTATACATCCACTCCCCCATATACCTTCATGGCATAGTGCTTAATTAGTAAAGCACAGCGTGTGTATGTGTGTATCCTCAGTATCCATTCACCATCTGCAAGGCTTGAGGTTGTTCTCTTTCTTCGTCCTTAATCATGAAGCATACTCGCATTTGACGGTTATGAGTAACTATTTTTTACTTGAGCAGTTTGCCAGCATGTTGCAAAACCCCCAATCTTGGAGGTCCAGGGTTTGTATTCAGGTTGCTTACCATGGTTAACGAGTCCTGTCTATCCGCCACGAACCCCCGGGAAGGGCCCTTACCAGGTGCTATCTCCAGAGCTAGTGGGACTTCGAGGCAGGGTCGGCACTCTCTCTAGCTGGACCGTCTCTTATGACACTTCCAACTTGCTACGTGTTGTTGTATTTCATGTTATTTAGAAATAAACAAGGAGCGCCATGACATTAAATGTAAGTATTTTTGACTGTACGCAACAGGCCTATAGTAAACAGTTTCGTCGACATTTCATCTGTACTTCTCAATATTTTATTTTTTTGAATGCTTAGAGAACAGTTATGACTCTGCCTCATGCTGAAATAGGTAATATATCTAAATTTCTGTCTATGTATGACTCTACAGCCTTTGTGGGCCTTGACCGCTTTTTCAGTTGCTTAATATTTTTATACAGTCGGTAGGACTCCTTGGACGGGGAATAAGCCCGTCGCGAGGCCACTACCTATACACAGAACAACACGAACACATAATAAACGCACACAGACATCCATGCCTCGAGTTGGATTCGAACCCACGATCCCAGTGTTCGAGCGGGCGAAGACGGTTCATGCATGAGAACGCGTGGCCACTGCGATGGGCAGTCTGTGTAGATAGATTCTGTCTGAGCTTGCTGATGTAGCGGTAACCGTGTAAACTAGTGTTCAGTAGCTACCTGGTTGGAATCGAAGCAGACATATCGAATGTCCCGTTACTTGACGCAGACGCTGGGGTAGTGCCTTGTTCAGAATCCTCATCGACTCACCATTCCTGAACGTCTTGCCTTCTCATTCGATGCTCTATAACCTCTGTGATTTGGAAAGCGTCTAAAGTAACGTTTAACATGAGTCAGTCGAATACATTCTGAAGATTTATTTCATTTTTAAAGAATATGAATTTTGATTATGCCCTGATGAGACCTGGAAGCACGCGGTAGCGTAGTTGGTTGAGGCACTATGCTACAAGCCGGAAGGTCATGGGGTCGAATCCCGATGAGATGGATTTTTTCAATCAACCCAATCCTTCCAGCCGCACTATGGTCCTGGGCTCGACTGAGCCTCTAACAGAAATGAATACCAGGAACCTTCCTGGGGGGGAATAAAGGGCGGCCTGCCCGTAAGGCTGACCTCACCGCCATCTGTGAGCCGACTGTCTAGAGAAAATGTGGGAGCCTCAACATCTCACAACCCTATGGGCCTTCACGGCCTGTTACAGGGATAGCTTCACCTTTACCTGATTAGACCTGCTGTATAAGTGCTAAAGTAAGAAAGGCGGATACATAACATCGTGATGGGCCACCCGCATCCTGAACAGGAGGCCATAAACAGATACACTGTTTCTGTAAATTTTCCATGCATCTTTATGGAGAAATGAAGGTCACTCCGCTTGTTCTATCCCGCTGATAACTTCTTTTAACTGGTATGAACCGTGTGGTCACGTGAGCCAATCCTTACCCGGTTCAAGGTCGTTTTGATTTCTTAACGATTTTCTTTTCACAATTCTGACTCTGGACACGCACTTTCCATAACCATGACTTCTGTTTGTTCTGGATGACAGGGATTGTGTGAAAGTAGGCTGCCCTGCCCCTGCAGTCTAGCAGATCAAGAGTAGTCGCTTCTCTGCAGGCCTTTCCTCTCGGTCTGCGGTGGAGATACTAAGAACCTGATATTGTGTCTGCGTCTGATACTGTCAGGGGGAATTAGCAGTGCTGTTGTTGCGACTCTGTGAACCAGTGATTGTCAGCGTTATCTCATTTACGGAACCCTAGAGCAGTATTATCCCTCTATCACAAGGGGTAAAACGGTCAGGGCGTGAAGTTGGCCGAGGTCAAGAAACATGGATATATGCCTCCACTCCCTTATACGTCTTAACGGCGTGGTGATCTATTAATTAAGCACAGGGACAACTTTACCTTTTTTCACTGGCTATACAGACTCAGATTTTTCAGTTTCATGATAATTTTACAGACGGTAGGACTCCTTGGACGCGTGATGAGCTGGCCGCAAGGCCTCTACCTAAACACAGGACAACATAAGCACAGAACAAACACATACACATACGAAACATCCGTGCATTGTGTGAGATTCGAACCCACAATCCCGGCTTTCGAGCGAGTGAAGACAGTACATGCCTTAGACCACTCGGCTACCGTGACCGGCCAACTTTACCTTACCTTATCTAAAACAGTATCAGATTTTCCGAGGACGGCCGCTTATGCATCACGCTGAACACTGCAAAATAATATTGAATTATTACTAACACGTACACATATGCCCATTTACAATATAATAACACCTTTATATGAAAGTAAAATAGATGGCACGTCATCGCATATTGAAAATGATAATTAAGTTTATGTAGTGGAACATTTGAAATAATTCGTCAGGCACATCCGTCTTCTAGGAACTGGAACTTTGTATCACGGCTTCGTCTCTTCATTAGACTTTCTGTCATGTTTACGTTAGAAACTGAATTAGTTCTGTGTAGTGGTTCGAGTCTGAGATAAATTGTACAGCTTGAGCACTTGTTGGCTTCCGCCCAAACCACTTGGGCAATTTACTGACCTCATCTTCTGACGATCGCCTTGAGTAGGGACATGCGGCCTTCGCATGGGGCGACCATGCCGAAACATGAATATGATTTCATATTCATTATCGTGCTAGTAGCTTTCTCTGGACCTGCCTCACAAAGAGACTGCTACTGAATTACAATAGTTTGAAATTACATTTCCACATGGCTACCGAATCATGAGCCGATCACAATGGCCGCGCCGTCTAAGGTATGAACTGTCTTCGCCCTCTCGAACACCGGGATCGTGGGTTCGAATCCCACTTGAGGCATGATGTCTGTATGCGTTTATTCTTTGTTTGTGTTGTCCTGTGTGCAGGTAACGGCCTTGCGACGGGCTGATCCCCCGTCCAAGGAGTGCTACCGACTGTGTAAAGAGATCAAGAAACTGAAAAAGCGGTCAAGTTCCAACAAAGGGCTGTAGAGCCAGAGATAGATAGACAGACAGACAGACAGATACCGAATCATGAGCACTGATACATTGTGTGTTGCTGGCACATGTCCCTTACTTCTCTACAGTTATAAATACTACTCACTAAAAGCTTTCGAATGCGATATTTGCTGAACTTGAAACGCAGACTGTTTTTATGGAAGAAATTTTTTTTTAATGCTAGTGGGGTGGGACTTAAGTCCCTTGTACTGCGGCCACTTCTGGCCTATTGTACCAGCCCAAGATGATAGGTGAGGGTGATTGTGGAGCAATTGGTGGAATGAAGATTGGCAGGGGAAACCGAAGTACTTGGAGAAAACCTGCTCCAGCGCCATTTTGTCCACCACAAATCCCACTTGACAAGACCCGGGATCGAACCCAGGTCGCCGCGATGGGAAGCCAGCGACTAACCGCTTGAGCTATGGCGCGGCCCTTTTATTGAAGTATCTTTAGCCTCAGAAGGTAGAGGGAAAGCCAATATAACTCTACCTGTAGTAAAATGAGGCTGTTTAACGCGAAAATAGAAATAAAATTACATAAATGTAACAGAATTTCTTTTCCGAACTGTGTTTCATGGACTTTATTGCGCTTTAAAGGGCAAAGAACTAAGCCAGACCATCAACAAACTATGTACACAGTATTTTAATGTACGGTACTGCTACAAGATGAAAATATAAATAAATGCATAATGTCATGAATACATGGTGTATGCATTGTAAGGCATTTATACCGGTTTTAAACTAAACTATGTTTGAAGAGGGGAAACAATTTAGGCCTCTTTAGATTCCGGTATGAACAAGTTCCGTTCTACCACCGTCGTTAGGAAGTTTTGTTGATTAAATTGCAGTTGACAAAGTTACTAACAAGTTTCAATTATGACACTTTTGGTATACATCAGTTTCTTAAACCCCGTTTGACCATATACTTAGGCGTGCAGTTGAAGAAGCGACGTTAAATAGTATAAGCATGAAAAGAAATCGTATCTAAGAGAATTCTAAGGACACGTGTCTCTTCTTGTTATTTCCTACAAGTAATCTGATAATTTCTTTTCATTCCTCTTCTTCAGTGATTCTTTTGAAAACCGTTCGTATACTTAGACGTTAAATTGATGGTTCCTTATATACCTAGGTCATCCTATGCACTCTTTCCTCTGGCAAAATGTGAACAAGTCACTTTATGGGACTTGCTTCTCATAAATCTAATTCAGAGAAGACACAATTACAGATATAACTTTTAATTGTTATTTGCTGGTAGACCCTATCACAAAACTAAAGAAATCGCTGGAGCAATATACGGCAGGCTTTGTGTATCGTGTGGCGAGATAATTATCCTATAATACAGAGGATGCCAGAATCCCGTTGTAGTAACAGGAGTGAGGGACTACACTCGCTGCTGTGAACAGTCTCTTTTAAGTTTCGTAATTAAAATAATTTATAGACTCCAACTTAACTATTCCTTTTGTCACTACTCTAAATTCTGTCGTAGTTCGCCCTCCGTTTCTCGAGGAAACACCCGTAGCTTGTTCAGAATTTATAGCCCTCTGAGAGACATTAAATTGCTATTAGAAGAGGAACTGCAAATTAGGATCAGTTGGTAGATCTGCGCTAGTTTGAGCACGGCGAATACGAAACACAAATTATATGATAATACGAACCGAGCCCTTGGAATTTCGAAGGAAAGAGAAATTGAAGATTTCGATCTCCAGGGATGTGATGCCGTGCAGTCAGGTGTTTTCAGACATTTCAGGAGACCGTGCTACGTTCATCTTCTGCCCCGTCTCCATAGGCCTTGAGAACTTCAAATCTCGTGCAAAGAAGTATTTGCCAGACTCCTTGAAGACCAAGACACGTTTCGTTTATCCACCTTCGTGCTTATTTATATTTAACTCTCTGAAGCCTGAAATTCATCGAAATATTTAAAAATTCGGTTCCTTCATCACAGAGAACACACATCTCCATTTACAACAATCGGTCGGTTCATTCAAGCCAGTGCAAGCCTACATGTTGTCCCGAGCGACAAGAACCCCCACCCACCCACTTAAAGCAGATCATCATAGTGTTCCGTCACAAAACCACAGT
The DNA here is from genome assembly GCF_002891405.2 of Cryptotermes secundus. Taxonomy (NCBI): domain Eukaryota; kingdom Metazoa; phylum Arthropoda; class Insecta; order Blattodea; family Kalotermitidae; genus Cryptotermes; species Cryptotermes secundus. The sequence continues at coordinate 529,293 of NW_019721010.1, read as the reverse complement.
ATTTCAGACATTGTGACGAAAACAGTCATTGTGTTGTAATTATTAAAATGATTAGTTATATTGCTTCATAATGTGTATAGATTTCTTCTAATTAGTGGTCACTATGTGACCAAAACATCAATATAAATTAAATTTTGTTTAAGGAAACCTATAAATAAAACACACGTAAAATGACGCGCCCCAGGAGGCCTCTTGGTTCGCCTGTGCTGTCGCCCCGGCACCATGTCTAATGCATCTGATGGAAGTAATCACTCTTTTTGAAACTCCTAAAGTCATACGGAACCTACAATGTGTGGCAAAATTCAGAGAGTTCAGTACTGAAGTAGGTAATACGTACAGCAACATCTGTGCTTTAAAGGGTTGAATATGACCTATTCTCTGTTAGCGTCTTACCTTATTTACGTTAATTTCTGTCGTTTGATAAAATCCCTGCCCTTTTTTATATTTCTGTATGCTTTTAGTATGTTACGAGCTGTTTGATGCTATTCCACATATGGGCACATAGCAGTATCTAGCACGTAAACCTCAGAGCGAAGTGGGCAGAGAGCACCGTGGTTGTAGAATTGAATACAAGGGTCCGCTTTGTAAGAGCGTTGTTAATGCTGCCAACAGCGACTGTTGCCTTTCCCTGTAGCATGTGTTCTTTCTGTTTATCTCAGGATAGTGTCCTAATGACAGGTTTGGCAGAGGTTAGGTACGCGCTGATTGCAGAATCGTGACTCTCGACGGACTTTAAAAGGAATTCTTGAATTAAGTGCTTTAAAGTTAAACTGCTTCTGTTTCTTCGACGGTTTCAGAATGTAACATATTGCGTAATTATGTAATGCTGGATGTTTTATCGTTACTGTTACAGATCTTTAAGTGAATGGTTGGCATATACCTACGTATTATTTACTAGTTGTTCATTGTAGCAGAATTTAATCATAATGAGAAACGCAGTAGCTGATTTGTGGCTTAAATTTAAATTTCTCTTATATATATATGTGTGTGTGTTAAATATTTGCTTAAATTTCTCTAGAGTAGAACGTATGTTATTTTTTGTATTGTATTTCTCTGTGCCGAAAAATACACGTCTGTACCATGTTTATGAAACATGTTTAAACATTATTTAATATTAGGTCTGTGCTCAGGCAAGAAGCACAGGGCTGTTTAAATCAGTAAGACCTGTAACTGCTAATATTTGGTTTGGTATCTGTGCAGTGAATTTCAAATATTAATTGTGCCAAAGTTTATCTTCCATGAAATCGTTGAAAGGAAATAGTAAAACGGATGCTATCCGTGATGCTCTGGTCATTTTTTATACTGAGACTTATTTTCAATAAGTTCACCTTCCGGATGATATGCATATGTATATATATATATATGCGATATTTATATTTTGCTTACGTTGCATGTGTTTGTCAATCAGTGTTATGACTCGCACATTGGTCATTCTTTCATATGTGCTGCATATTGGTAGTGACTGAAATACATGCTTTCATATTCACATGCATATGCTTGGTTGAGGTTAATGTTGTGGCATATTTGCTCAAAGCAAGAACTACGGATCAAGAGAGAAAGCCGTTTCTAGCAAACGGCTCTGAAACATCATTCCTTCCTAGGCAACGGCCGCGAAACACAGAGGAACAACGTCCGTTGCTATGCAGCAGATTCTTAGTAGGCAACAAATGAACAGCAGCAGAGGAACGGTGTTTTCTGTGCGGTTCATGCCGAGATATTATAATGGACGGTTTGGAGCAACGAGTTCAGTGCTCAGTCAGGGTATGAGGAAAAGGCTTTATATATTTGGAGTGTGGAAATCAGTAATACCGTTATAGTTATTTGTAATTATGACCTGTAAGTGGTCAGTAAATCCAGTATCCAATCCAAAACCCCGTCTAATCACTCCATATATTTGGCTTAGCTAAGAATGAATGGTGTTTACATATATGTAAGGGTTATGTTTCGTTTTACCCAGTAGGACTACATTTCTGGCAGCACCCATTACCCAAAACTGGACTGGTTTACCTTCAGCAGCCGATTGAATGTCAGTTCGTAAAGAATACCTCTGCCCCATGCAAGAAAGTGTGTACTGCAGCAGTTCGGAGAGCAAAGTTGTAGCTACATTGAATCCTTGGCATGGCATACATGTGTGTAGAATTAAGTATGAAACATGTAAACCACTGGGATTACGCCTAAGCCCATCTCTCGCTTTTGTGTGACATTTATAGACTTACATAATAGTATTATGGAAGTGACAGCTATTGTCCCAGATCCGAGAGCTGTCATATCTCTGATGGTTGGTTCGTGTTTCCATGTAGGCCAACAGACAATGCGCATATTTGTCACAGTAAGCTTACAGTAGACGTGAGACATTCTGAATAAACAATTCCTCTTCAGTCACTAGCAGGTTCACGCAATACAAGAGAAGTTTTTTTGCCCACATGAAACTGAGGTTCCAAGTTTAAAAAGGCTATTGATTTGATATTCTTTTAATGTGGTTGAATAATGTGACTTGTTTGTTTGCCGAAATCCTAACTAACTTCATGGAGCTGAGCCCTTCTTGAGAAGTCGCCAGTTGTGCAGCTACTCAAGAGCTTCCCAGCATTTTATGGAACCCGAAGGTTCATTGCCGTGTTCACAAGAGCCCTCCACTTGTCCCTATCCTGGTCCAGATCAATCCAGTCCATACCGCCCGATCCTATCTAAGATCCATTATAATATTATCCACCCACCTACGTCTTGGTCTTCATAGTGGTATCTTTCCTTCTGCCTTTCCTACCAATATCCTATATGCATTCCTCTTCTCCCTCATCTCATCCTCCTTGACTTGATCCTTCTAATTATACTTGGCGAAGAGTACAAGTTACGAAGCTTCTCATTATGCAGTTTTCTCCAACCTCCTGTCACTTCATCTCTCTTCGAGCCAAATATTCTCCTCAACACCCTGTTCTCAAACACCCTCAGTCTATGTTCCTCCCTTAATGTCACAGACCAAGTTTCACACCAATACAGAACCACAGGCAAAATTATAGTTTTGTATATTCTAATTTTTATGTTTTTAGACAGCAAACGAGAAGACAAAAGATTCTGGACTGAATGGTAGCAAGCATTAGCCGAGTGCAGTCTCTTACTTTACTCTTGAATCAGATTTTGATTTGTTGCTGTCGTTCCCAAACATATGAACTCATTACACATTTAATAATTAATGTCAGTCTTCATTAAAGAAAGGAATATTGTATTCTTAAATTCGTATATTAAGGTACCGTTCCAAGTGATGCCGCAGAAATTTCAGCGTCTCATATTTATTGTTACATGTGCTTGTGCACTTCTTTACGTATTGTTCGAGATTTCAACACAGCAGTTGAATATTTGACAAGTGAACGAATGTAGGCCTATATATATAATTTATTTTATGTTTGTACTTTATGTAACATATAAAGAGGACTGCCTAAGCCCTCTAACAGATTAAGTAAGACATGTCTCAAGATAAACAACAGTTATCGGTGACTGATAACGCGAGCTGCTCGTAGAAGTACACGTACATTTTACAGAAAGGGGATTGTTCTGCTGCGGGTATCAAACCAAACCAAATGAACGTATTTAGGTAGTGTACTGGTGATATTTGAATTGTTCTGCTGTTCCATTCGTCAGGTTCGACAGAAAGATAAGGTCATCCTGTCAACAATGTCTGAATTTAGGTTTCACGCTAGAACCATCAGTTCTGCAATCGTTAAGTAACTGATGATTACAGAATATGAATTGCTTATTTCTTTGGATCCTTCCTTAGAACAGCGTACACGATTTCAACGAAAATGTAGAAAAAACACAAGGGGAGTTTGACAAATATCAAAATGTGAAGCAGTCTGTATTAAACTGGGTGTGAATGATTCAGCATAAACAGAACGTAACATACTTTAGGTAACCCTTTGAGTTCCTTCCTTCAGCACTACCGAAATGGCCACTGTACCAAAGGAAAACTAAGAGTTTATAATTAGATACGCATTGACGCAGCCGTCATGATGTCCGCTTTCCTTTGTTAAGAAGTGAATTACCCCCACCTTTCGTTGTAGTTTTTTCCCGCTTCATGTTTAAGTAGCCGGTATTGTTGAGGCGTGGGACTGAATGAATGCTGTTTGGGACCTCGGCAGCATCATGTTCTGCCTAGTTTTGTTATAATAAAACTTCTTTCTTCGACTCGATAATTTTTACAGACTCAGATACATGGAGACACGACTGATAAACTGGCTTTGGTTCTGCTGAGCATTCTCTCGAGCTGTCAGTACAGTTGATATACAGAACTCGCTGAACTTCTGATGTGAGAAGGTCTAACGAGGAAGTGTGTGGGAGACAGTAGTGGAGAATATGCTTCCTCAAGGATACGGATCGTCATAGGAACGCGCAAGTAAGCTTGCTGCTAGATATAAGATGGTGCGAGGTGTCTCGGTGCATTTCGCTTCTACGTCGCGAATCGAATCCTGCGTCACATACTAAAGTTTTTTTTCTGGCCTACTTTATGCGCCTTCATGGCCTAGTGCTGAATTCGTTAAGCAAAAGGACAACTTTTTTTTTTACTTTCCGTATTTGCTAGTGTCAATTATGTGTATCAGCATGGCAGACGTGTAAACTTTCGAGGCCGAAGTGACATGAGCACTGCTTAATGTGAGATAATGGAATTTTATGCTATAATAGACTTTAGAAAAAATAGACATGATATGTTTGGTTAAGACAATTCGTTTGTAGAGTGGAGAACGACGACATTTGTATATACGTAGCTTTCGGTCAGATCTCATTAACTGATACACAACTCTAGGTACGCATGTCAAATATTGTGTGCAGCTAAATTATAAAATATCCACAAATTGTGCATGTTACCGAGGAGTTCTATCTTCTGGGATATAATACCATGTAGTCCGGTGAAAGTCGCCTTATATTTACCAGGAAGATCGCTTCCGTCTTCGGGGTCGAAGAATAGGCGAAGTAAGAGCCGGCATGAAGCAGGCAGCAAGCAGAGATCACGTGACATGATTAACACATTTAAAAGATTCAGCGGTGATTTTGCTGCTGTATTCATGCTGGTTTCTTGCTTGGCTTACGCTTCGACCTTGAAAAGGGAGGTTCTATGTTCCTCCGAAATGTCGGTCGACTTTGTCCGCACTACACGGCGTTGTCCCAGAGGACAGAACTCTTCATAGTCCCGCTGTGGGAAACTCAGATCCAACATTTGTATGTTACCGCTCACAAAGTGGACGTAATCATAATCTGTAGCGTCTGCTAGTGGAAGTTATGCGCAGAAGCGGATCACTGAATTGTAATCATTAATTTCTAGTTCTTGCTCGTCTCACCATATAAATTGAATTCATACCAGAACTTTTCGTTTCTAAGAGCCGGTATAGCACAATCCGTGTATATATATAATGGCTGGCTACGGGCTGGACGATCAAGGAGTAGGAGTTCGAGTCCCGGTGGGGGCAAGAAGTTTCACTTCTTCATGTCGTCCAGACCGGCTTTGGGGCCCACCCAGACTCCTATCCAATGGGTACCCGGAGCTCTTTCCCTGGGGATAAAGCGGCCGGGGCGTGAAGCTGATCACTCACCTCCAGCTAGTACCAAGGTCAAGAAGACGTGGCTCTATACATCCACTCGTCCATACATCTTCAACTTTACCTTCTCGTTTCTGTGCGGAATATTATAGTACACCTTGGTCACTGCTCCCTACCGAATAGGTATATGATTTGTGATCCTTTAGCGGTACACTTCATAAGACACTACACGACGTTTCGAGAACTGGTTCTACTCCCGTCCTCAGGTTTTCATTACTGACGGTGGCTAGCATGCAAGCCTAGTATTAGAAGGATCTTGGGCTCGTTCACAACTGTCGCCACCAATTGTAAAATACAAGATATCGATAATTAAATACCATTGACACCATAGGAAAACAGCAGTAAATTATCCGATAACAATGCTTATGTCTGTGACTGAATCAGAATTACGGAGCCATGCCTATGTCAGGCTGTTTAGTTTGCGGCTTGTCACGCCGGAGGCACGAGTTCAACCTCAGTACTTTCCTTATAGGATTTTTGGTGGATGAAATCACTTTGAAGCAGGTTTTCTCCGAGTACTTTGCTTTTCTCTGCCACTAATTCCACTGACGCCCCTGAGGACTGCGAAAAGAGACCATTCCTCGGGTTGGTACATCCTCAGCCCCTGGATATTTGTGGGCTCGAGTTAAGGGAAATGAACCTGATTGAACCGAGAAGCGGACGGCAAAGTAGATTTGAAAACAAACATAGGCCTAACTCGTAAATAGTATTCCTTGAAATGAGAACCCAAGTACGTCTGTGGCCACACAACTAAAATCCCTGTTCTAATCTGCGGTTGTGCCAGTTCTGAAACATCGTCGGAGGTTTTGAACCACGATATTTATGGAAGATATTACCGCAATCTGTGGTACCGTAACCAGCCGTCCACAAACGCTCTTTAACAACTCACTTGTCCGATTCTATCCGTTCTACAGAATCTATCGACTTTGATCACGTGGCTTACATTGCGTGACTTTATCCACCAACGACGTAGCAGCTAGCTCCATTGATCTTGCGTGTTATTTTCAGAACTGAAATCTCTGCAGTTTTATCTTCGTATAAACAACATGAGGTAAAAAATTTCACTTGCCAGTTAATACATATCCAATTAAATATTGGATTCTAAGAGCACCTAAGTCCGCCGTCCATTGACTGGTATTCCTGCTTCGTCTCTGAAGTCTCAGCTTCCAGACCGACTATCCTTAATTTAAGATTTTCGTGGTTTTTACAGTCCCTCCACAAGAAAATTCTGGAATGGTATCTTAAATTAGATTATGATCTCGTATTTCCACGTCCATTCTAATTTATTATTCAATAATAAGCCTGTCATTCGACGCTGTAATGATTTCAGAAATTGGAAGTGTTGTTAAATAAACCAAGAATAAATCTTGGGCAAAGATGTATCCCTGTTTCCTTTATATGAAAATATAAAATATATATGAACGTGAAGTTTTCGTCGTTTTTCTCAGTCCATCCACAAAAACTATCGGATGGTACCTCAAATTATGCTACAACCGCGTATTTCCACATAATATTTTATTCGTTGTACAAAAATCACTTGTAACATTTGACGCTATAATAATTTTAAAAATTTAAGGTGCTCTTAAATAAACCTATGAATGAATGTCGTTTATCTCCCTGCATATCAGAATATCCAATATTAAATTTCTAACATTTATCAAGCACAGTATTAGTATAACGGTGGAAAAGCTGACCACTCACCTCCACCCATTGCCGCGATCAAGAGTGGTGAGCTATACCGTATTTACGCATGTATAGGCCGCGTGCGTGTATAGGCCGCAGCACAATTTTCAGACAGAAATTGTAGAAAAAATAATTTTCTTGGAATATTATTTCAGGAGTAGAACACCCTGTATTACTAATTATGAATATATATTTTTTAAATGAAGTGTGATTTCGAATATAAGCCGCACCCCAGTTTTCGTCTTGAATTTTTGGCAAAAAATGTGCGGCCTATACATGCGTAAATACGGTACTTTGCCTCCCCTGTGCGTCTTTATGGCGTGGTGCTTAATTAATCAAGCCCAGGGACAAATCTTAGACTTACCATTACTTTTACTGCTTGAGCCAACATTCCTTCCGTAAGACCTTCATTTTTAGTTCATACAGCTTTAAGTTTGGGACATATAAACGTTACGTCGATGTTCTTTGCTGTAGGGCCGTTAGTTTGCTTTTCGTCGGTGAAAACCGGCGGGAACTACTTCTGTGCAGACACAGCGGTCGATAGTGACTAGACCCTTGACCAAGTTGTAACAAGCTAAGCCTTTAAGTAAACTGAACGAGCCCTCGAGTGAGATTAACTCTCTGTCGGTGTACGATGCATTAAAGCTGCGGTTTTCATTGCCAGCATCAACAGTCTTATGTTGTAAGGAAACTGACAGATTTCGTTAACGTTAGAATCCATTTTACACACGTGGAGCTTGCACCCTTTACAGAGCAGTGGTAACTGTGTAGTTACTGCTTCCTTTAACATGGAAAACACAAAATTTCGCCCGCAGAATTTATTTGTGGAGCTTGTTTGGTTCTCAGAACGGAATGTAGACGATTAATTAAACATCATTAAGCGACTGGTCTTTTGATGGAGGTGAGGTGTATTTTCTGAAAGGTAAGAACGGGCTATTATCACGTGATGGAGTGACTATAGACGGGGTTTGGATTGATGACTCTATTGAATACATATATACACANCGTAACTACACGTGACTATAACAACCTCACTGTTTTGCACACTCTAAAGATCAGAGTCAGAGTCAGAGTCACCTTACGACTGGCGGTTTACCGCCAATCAGTTCGTCTTGGCGTCAGACCCCTTGAGGCCCACGATCAGAGATTTTTTTTTTCCAAANTCTCTTTCCAAAAACAGAAGATCGCATTAAGTGGAGAAACTGTTTTGGAAGAGGCTGTGGACCTGTCATCTGACAGATTACTGATGAATGAATGAATACACAACTCGTAACTACACGTGACTATAACAACCTCACTGTTTTGCACACTCTAAAGATCAGAGTCAGAGTCAGAGTTACTTTACGACTGGCGGTTTACCGCCAATCAGTTCGTCTTGGCGTCAGACCCCTTGAGGCCCACGATCAGAGATTTTTTTTTTCCAAATGAACTCTTGCGGTAACTCCTTATGTAACATCCTCTCTGACGAGAAGATGGGTCTGTCTCTTATGAACACATTCGACCTTTCGTCAAGTGTATATTTCGCACATATAATGTGTTATCGAAAACTCTTCCTTTTACTTTACACACAAGTCCTCTGTCAGTACAGGCTTTACAGAGCAGATCATTCCTAACTTACATATCTTATGCTACAACGAAAAGTTAGTCATTTGAACGGTCATAACCTTGACCACCGCCACGTTTAAGCCTCTTATATTTTCTATGTCTGGTTTCACCTTGTCCTATACCGCGAACGTGTTCATTATCATGATTTTGTATGACTTCTGCTTGTTGTCTGCTCAATTTTGTTATATAATCGTAACTGCAGCACATAAGTTTTTCTGTCTCTCCACTAGTCGTTTCCTGGTAACGGATCCTAACAACAACCTCTGCTTACGCCCTTACCGGCTGGTGAATATCCCACAACTGACTCACTGCACCAACTATCGACTCTCAAATAACTGTCTTGATTATAACATCTCGGCACGTACCGCGTAGAAACACCGCTTCTCATTGTTTTAGTTCAGTCATTTCCATGGGAACAGATTTTTTTTTTTGCGAAGCGTTGGTGTCTCCACCTTATCCACCTTATCACCTTATCCACCTTATCGTGGTGAGGGGGTTTGAGTATGCCAAGGACCCTGAGAGCTATACCAGCGGTAGCGTAGCTACTGGCAGGACCTCCCTTGCTGGACAGGTCAAAGGGTAGGCATCAGACGAAGAGAGACACCAAAAACTGACACCAAAAACTGACGTCGGAAGCAGCGTCATCAGCAGCGACTTGAAGCACAGAGCAAATGATGCTCGAGATGGTTCAAGTTCGTATAGCAACAGGCGTGACCAGAGTGGTTTGAACGGCTGTTGTACTGCGATGTGGAAAGCAAATGGAAAAACTACCACATTATCACTTTTCCTGGATAGTCTCTTTCCAA
>NW_019721010.1:503820-519036 GCF_002891405.2 Cryptotermes secundus | reverse complement strand
AAACGCAGAACTAGAAACTAATCTTTCCTATATATCTGCTCACTTCTCTCATCTTCCATCCGCCATTTCCTCACTGGAGGCAAGCAATAGCAATTCTACTTTGTATCAGTCGTTAAGTGTGTTCAAAACCACGGTTTCCAAATTTAATTCGGTTCCTGGAAGAGTAGGTGAGGTAGTAAAGGAAAAAGTACACAGCATTCTTTAAAAAAATCCAGGATATGAACAAATTTTGTGAAATTGAAGAAAGTTTATCCGGTAAACGCACTGAACTGCCAAGTAAAATATCACTAACAGTGGACAAATATCGGCTTTTGTACATGCGCCCCTAAGTTCCTGTGAGGTGGAAAGAAGTTTTTCCCGCTATAAGGACATCTTACGAGACAATAGGAGGCGACTATCTATGGAAAACCTAGAACATTTAGTAATTGTGAACTGCAACAAAAGAGAAGTTGAAAGTTCGGAGAGCTAAATGTGAGTACCATTGGTTTCTAAATTTGTAATGAAATATGTTGACCTTGTTGCATGATTTGTATTTAAGCAAAGCTCTTTATTGCAAGTGAATCATTCAGTGATTACATAAAATGAACTTAAATATTGATTTGTTGGTCATAAAATAATGTAAAATCAATTTTAATATTTGGTATAAATTTTTATGTGCATATTTTAGTGCATATTTCGGAAGTTTTTCATGCATAAATGCATACATATTTAAGGGATTTTAAGGGCAAACAAATCCGGTCCCTACTTATGATCCATGACTGCATATGCGTTTGCTGTACCAGTTGTTGCATGTTATTTGCCGGACAGTAACGACGTTACCCCGGAAACGTTACAGTGACAGTTCAGGTACCATTGCTTAGCAACTGCGTGTAAACAGTCGTTGCTGTGTAAGGCCTACAACAACAGTGGATCGTGTACTAGCCAATCGCAAGCTAGAAACAATTCGCTGCCTAGCAACGACTGAGTAAACAGCCGGTGCTAGGCAAAGCCTGCAACAATGCGGACAGTGACATATTCTCTATCGGTCCCACTGTGAAACGACTTGTTCAGCATTTTGTGTTGTGGTTACTTTGAATTGTAGTTAGGCGTTGAGTAGTAGAGTGACGTCGCAAGAATACGCCAACGGGTCTAAGTGCTACAATATAACATAATGAGCTTCGCCTTGAACTGGATTAAACGGTTGATCTGGTAAGTACTCTGTGAACGTAGCTATTTTTAGCCTACTTTTCTTATTTTGAGAAAATGGAAGTATGCTTATGCGAGCTCCATGCTGTCTATATGTCTGTGAATCCACCCTGTCAACTTTTGAATGTCTGAACCAATCTTTATGAAATTAGATATGTACATCTTGGCATTTGAGCCCATCTCAACGGCGTACTTCATAAATCCTTCCCATTAGTCTGTGTCTATATGTGTATCCCTCCTATCGTTGCTAGGCAACGACCCGGCATTCACGTTACCGCTGCAACGAATACACATGCAACAATAGGAGAGTTTTTGGATGCTTGTGTCTTTGAGCTTATTTGTGTATCCCCTTGTTGCTAGGTAACAACTCGGTAACGCCTTTCTCGCAATAACGAACAATTGGAGGCGTCGTTTTCTGTGCGATCCATGTCGTAGCAAAGGAAAATAGGCAGTTAGTTCTTCCCAGAACTTCTTGTTTCAGTTGCTCTTAGAACTGAAAGACAAGTGTAGCAGGGTTATGTGAAATTGCATAGTAGTTGGCTGAAGCTGTAACGCTTCTGACTTCAGTTGGAAATATGCTCGGTTCGAATCCCAGCCGGAACACAGACTATCCTGGCCGAGATTGCTCCTGGTTTTATCCAGTCCCCCAAGTATGTGCGGGATAGTGCCTTAAATTAGGCCACGACCGTTTCTGCCCATATCCTTTCCAGTTCATTCTCGTATAATTATTTGACTCGGTGTAGTCTGAGTTACGGATGGTTACAGACGGAATAAAGAAGAATGGCATAAAGCACGAATAGATATGATTATGTGTACAGAGAAATGGGACAGGACAGTAAGGAAGGATGAGAGTGAAGTAGCATTAAAATGGAGGACTAGTAGTTAGTAGGATAGTACTGTAATATGTTACGTATATATGTGTGTGTATATATATATTTTTTTTTTCAGTGACTCTTCCAGCCCATTCAGGGCCCAGGCCTCTTATTCAGTTCCGTAATCATTTTTCACATACGGTAGGACTCCTTTGACGAGTGATCAGCCCGTCGCAAGGCCTATACCTAAACACAGGACAACACAAACACAGAATAAACACATACACCCACACACACAACATCATGCCTTGAGTAGGATTCGAACCCACGCTCCCAGCGTTCGAGCGAGCGAAGACAGTACATGCCTTAGACCGCTCGGCTACCGTGACCGGTTATGTTACGTATAATACAAAATATAGTGTGTATCTTAGGTATGCTGTAGGAGTAGCCGAAGCCTGTGACTAGGCTCTCCAAAGTGTAAACAACAATGGACGCTATGAAGTATTAATTTATTGATTATTTATTTATTATTCAGTAATTTATTTTGAGAAAGCCTGTGCGAAAAACGGTTCCTTAGGTAGTCATGTGATGGGAAGAAGCTAATGAAGTTACCGTCTTTCCATTCTGGTGTAAGACGAGGTAGATCCTTGTCTCGTATGTTTGTGTTACGCACGTATAGTGAAGCAGAATGCACTAGTGCTAACTGAAACTCTGGCGATAAATCAATCCACGGGCACAAATTAATGGCTTGGCTTTTAAATTATCTGTCTGGCTACATGCTTTTCTTTGTGTTTACACCTTGAACATTTTTAAATTAATAATTTACTAGTGTTATGACGTTAGGCGATCATTAGATCTAGTTGTATAAAAATCCAGTTTGCTATATTTTCTACATAGTCGATTGAAGAGACTTTCCCAGGAGTACATTTTAGTAATCGGTTTAATGTTCTTACGAATTTACACTCCTAATTACCTGATCTGTGTTCCACGTACGCCGGTCACAGTAGCCGTGCGGTCTGAGGCATGTTCGCTCGGACGCTTGAATCGTGGGTTCGAATCCCACACAAAGCATGGATGTTTTGTGTGTATGCGTTTATCCTGTGTTTGTGTTGTCCTGTGTTTCGGTAGCGGCCTTGCAACGGGCTCATCACTCGTCCAAAAAGTCCTACCGTCTGTGAAAAACGATTACGGAACTGAAGAAGAGGCCTGGGCCCTGAATGGGCTGGAAGAGCCATTAAAAAAAATGTTCCACGTAAGCCTCTTAATTACCGCATCTTAGATATTTTATACCTGAAAAAAGAAGCTATCGCCCAAATTTGTTGTCTCTTGTTTATCGGTGTTCGTGTACTACGCAGTGAAGAGATTGAAATAATAGCAGTGGAACATCTTATGCATTCCTCTATTCGTTTTCATGTATTTGGAAATGTTACGCGCTGGGAGGAAGATGGCAGAACACGTATTTCTCTTCTTTTTTTTTCGTGGCAACGTGTTGATTAATTGCGAAGCATTCAGCAAATGGTTTACTTGAAAGCGTCAAAAGATGGTAGGATAGCCCTTTTTCACAGATAGTCCCACATACCAAAGATATATAAGCAAGACATATATTCCCTTCCTAGCATGTAGAATGTTATGCATTAAAATCAGGCTATAAATGTCCTGTAACATATTGTCACCTGTAAGGGGTTGGCGTGACGAATAATAATGGATTCTGGATTTGATGACTGCGTTTATTGATTATAAGGGCTCACACATTGTACTCCTCGTGAATGCCGTATGTCTGACGAATTTCTCATTATCTCGGACTGATTTCTACTCTCGCTAACACTCTCGAATTCATGAATCAACTACCTTTTATGACTGCCTGAGAACCTGATAGAGATCACCTCCTTCAAGGGTTACATTCTGTGTTGTCTCGGAAACCTCGTATTAATTCGGGACAGCGCTGTGATTCCTCCAAGCGTGTCTTAACAGTCCGTTTTCTAGCAATGGATTATTTCGTCACAGTACATTAGTAGAATTTTCCGTAGTTCAGTTAAAGTTATCGAAGGTTTCTGAATATTGTCTCTGGCACAATCTTTTTTATACCAAGCGTAACTGAAGGAGCAAAACAATGGAAACATCTGAAATGTATGACGGTATATTGGTACCAACTCACCGGCCCGGATAATGTCTCTAGCCATCCAGGCCGCTGGTATCGATCCGACACTCCAGCTGGTTGTGGGTGGGATCTGAAAGTAGGTCGCCTCTTGTTTCGTCGATAATCAACAAACGCCAGGAATTCGTCATTTAGTTGAACAAAGGTTGACCTAGTAATATGCTGTCTGTACTGGACATGACTTGCCTCCCCAGAACTACAGTTATCTCCAGCTCTTAAGGCAATAATGAAAATATATCCATAATTGACTGGCGGTTTCTGTCCTCTTCCTGAAACTGTAAGAAATATAGCGAAAGACTGAGAATTATATTATCTATCGACTGAACAGCATTTTATTTCTTCTTGTTCTAGGTGGCTATAGAAAATACGTTGGGGGTTTATTTGAGTTTTAATGTATATATTCTTTTAAATTCTTGCTTTGCGATTTCTTTTTTTGTTTGTCATTTGTCTTGATATTCGTGAATTGCACGCAACTCAGTTAATGTAGATAAAGATTTGTTCTCGCAAAGAATATCTCGCTACGTAGTTGTAGTTCTTTGTTTCTTGTATTTCGTTAAAAATTCGGCAGATTAGAATAAAACTTGTAGAGTTATTTTCTGTAAATCTAGACTTCTTATTGTGTTTTATACCTATCAGTATTTTGTGGAGTGGGCGGTTGTTTTAGAAAAAAAGGAAAATGGCATATCGATCTTTAGCTTAATCAGAAGTAGGATTTATTGGATTATTTAATCAGTACGAACCAAATTATATTTACTGAGTTTGATTTGTTTCATTCTGGTCCGTCACAATAACAATTACAATTATAAATCACTCCGTCCAATGTGAAAACAGCACAGCAGCCACGAGCAAACCCTGGACGATATAAAGAACCTCCACATCAAGATAGCCAGGTGGCACAATATCTGCCCATATAAGAGAGACGATGGGAGGACGAACACGAGCCTGCATGGTTTACGAATTTTAATTATTGACAATCTAAAAAACTTTTAATTAGCATCAAGGAATTTTATACAATTTTTTAAAAAACTTTACATTCCCAGGAAACTGCTGTGTTTGTGAAATGTTCTATTCTGTGTACTATGTATTGTAGCATATAAGTGTACGTACTTTACGTGTAAACAAATTATGTGATAGTGGTTTCCTATGTGTAGTGATGTTTGCCCTCTGAAGATGGTCCACAGAGACCGAAACATGTAAGGGTGTTAAGTTTTTATGTAGTAAAAAACTTACAGGTCACATTGGACGGAGTGATTTATAATTGTATATTCACTGACATGTCTCTTTAGTACCGTGGTTCATCAAAATCCGTCTTGTCAGTTTCGTGTATGGAACAGACAGACACAAACTTTCCTTAGTGCATACGTTTTGTGCTCTTTATGCCGAGAACACAGAATTTAACGCATAGATTCATGTACATATGATAATTTATTTTTGGAGAAGTTACCTCATCATCACGAACTGCAACTGAAACTTCTTGGTTAGGGGCATTGAATCTTCCATTCGATTGGTCTGAAGTAGTTACGGCGCAAAGAATGATGCGCAAGAGGACCGTAAATACAGTGAGGTGAGGAGAGAAAAAGGAAACCCAGATAAGGATTGTAAACAACCTGAGCCATCTGTCATTTGCACTTCCCTTATCTCTCGATCTTTGATAATTTCGCGAAACGTTTCTATCGCTGCTCCTATGATAGAACATAAAAAATAATTCAATTTTTATAGTCAGAAGGCACAAAATCTGGTGAAATTTACGAAAGAGTGACGGTTCGTATTTATGAGCTAGGGGAATGTTGACAAATGGATAGACGGGTTTTGTTCAGATGCTCGTATTGGGTGACCCTGAACAGTAATGAGTGTTCAGGTGAAGGAGCAGATCGGTCAGCCTATTCGGGAATGAGCGTTTATCGTCGAAAGAAGCGGTGCAAGAATGTCCTAAGACACAACGGAAACACTGAACCGTTGAACTGAATGTATTAAGAATCTCACTGTTTCGTAATTATTGTGTTAGTAATTATGGTAAAGTTGTCGCAAACAACATTTACTCGGCTCCGCGGTGATCTCGCGTTACCGGGCGTCGGATGTGGTCACGTATGCAGTGCAGAAGTCTCCCATCTACTCTGTGGGCGAGGGCATACCGAGGAAACTGGTAACCGCAACGCCAACGCAACGCTCCTGAGTGGAGCAGAGCAAATTGAGGAGACGGAACGCAGTTGTCTCAATTCAGTAGCACGTGTTCCACGCAGGCTGATAACAATTCTCGGAAATTGCGGTTGCGTTGCGGTTGCCCTCGCCCCAAGTCGCAGCATATGTAGTGGGAGTCTCAGATGCCAAAGAAATTCGTCTAGGAAAATAAGTGGGGGTGAGATTCTAGCTTGACAGGCGTCAGTCCCATCCGAATATGGTGCCTGCGTCACCAGTTAATACCATACAAATAACCACACAATGCATGGTACCCAATTTTTCACCTCTTAGACCAATATCAAAAGCGCAGGTTGTCCAGCAGATACACCGCCATTAAAACATCCTTCAGTTTATGAATTGAAATTCTTCTAAAGATAGAAAAGCTAAACGCGTAGGTAGTAGAACGCCTTTATAACAGGCATTGTTGACTTTACAACCATAATGAATTGTTTAATTAAAGTGCCATCATTTCATTCTCGTCTTTTGAATAACATCTGTCATTTTGAAGGCTGGCGGAAGATATTTCTTGAATACAAATGAACAGTCTGTGTGCTAGACGCATTGAATTTACCTAACAGCAATTTGCAGACAGATGCGCGGACTTCGAGTGGAACAGAGCTCAGATGCAAACATTTGTTAACCTCGAAACGTTATGTAAATACTTTTAATTTAATTTAGAGTCAGACTTCAGTGCAGTCCCTAACTTCAGCCTGAAATTAGGGAAGGAACATTTATAATATACTAATTTGCAGCTGAAAGGAGCTTTTCTGTGCAAGTCTCTTCGAAAGAACTTGCATTGTGAACAAATTCCCTTTTACCCGTTTATGGGGTTGAACAATTTGCGACAGACAAAAATCACACTTCGGGCATTCAATTGAATGCAGCATAAATCATACTTAATTTGAATAGTGACACTTCCACGGCGTAGACTCAGTGGTTGCGTTAGTAATTATGAAATATACGAATAAACATGTCAACAGTAAAGGTAAAATATACGTTTTTTTTAGTATTAAGTCTGAACCTTGTATACGTCGAGCTTGAATTTTATTAGGTACTAATTTATGAGTCGCACGCGCTGTGACTTTGACTTTGACTTTGACTTTGAAGCTGGCAGTAGGTGTGGAAGTACGGAATGAGTACAAACGAATACAACGTAGTAAGCCCGCGGAAAGATAGCTTGATGAGTGCTGCAGTTGCGATGAGACTGTTATAAATCCGTTGCCAGAATACGACTAGTTAAGATAGAAGATTTAGCGTGGCCTAGTGATCTTTGAAGTGGGTAGATTAGCGATAGCTTTTTAATTTATTGTGGTTAAGATAGATTGTAAAAGGTGTTAATAAATCCAATCATCCAATTCAGAACCCGTAATTATTAGTCACGCAGCCATAAACACTTGAAAGTACATTATGTATGTCGCTTGCTTTGTGACTGGAATTAGGCTCCATTCGTAGTCTGTCCCAAGTTTAATTTCATTATTCGCGCTGTTTAGTTTCGATGACATCCGCCTAGGAGGTAGATTCAGAAGTAGTTGCTATCTGGGAGGAAGTTAGATTTGAAGCAGCAACGAGTGAACATCAAGACCAATTAGATATGCAAATTGGTAAATAACGCATTTTCCAAACACATACTCATCAGTTTTGAATTCGCGGTCACTGCAAGCGAAATCGGCAAAACGTGAGACGGCAGTGTCCCAGAATGCAGCATTGGGCTGCTTCTCGCAACCATAGACGGGCGACTGACTGCATATGCTCCTCAGTGTTTCTCAATCGATGGAAATCGACGATCGTATGAATATGACGTGGAGAATCGGAAATAATAATTAATTCAATTACGCAAAAACTTTCCTGCATTCCCGCAAGCTTTCACAATCTCTGCTATGGAATTATTTCCTGTAATACGTCTAGGAAACATCGGAGTAAAATTTCTCAAGGTTACCGCTTAACAGAACTGTAGGGCTTATTGTCTTTATATAATTGTAGTAATAAACCATATTAGCAAAGACTCTTTTAACCTTTGAGTTCCTTAGAAGTAGATTCTAACGGGTTCTGAGTACTGGGTTTGTTCTTCGTCCATCTTCCCGTGTTCAGAACACAGTGTTTCGGGAACTGGATCTGTTTCCGTCCTCAGGTAAGGCGGTGGGAGACACCTGCTCATTTGAATCCTTTAGAAAAAGCTAACCTCAATCACTGAACAGCCAGTGTCAGTAAAACTACAGCTACAGTACACGTATACACCTGAGATCAGAATTCGTCAACGTAAGGTAACAGGAAAATGTACAATCAAAATTATTATTATTATTATTAATTTGGTTGTCCAGAAATTGAGGTTAGCTCTTTCTAAAGGACCCAACAGAGTAGGTTTCTGCCACCCCATCGCCTGAGGACGGAAGTAGATTCAGTTTCCGAAACGTTGTGTTCTTTAGGGGGGGGGGGTGCGCGGTAGCGTAGTTGGTTGAGGTACTATGCTACAAGCCTGAAGGTCGCGATTTCGTGTCCCGATGTCATTGGATTTTTCAATTGACCTAATCCTTCCAGCTGCCCTATGGCCCTGGGGTCCACTCAGCCTCTAACAGAAATGAATACCAGGAATATTCCTGGGGGGAAAGCGGCTGGCACGTAAGGCTGGACAACCTTACCGCCATCTATGAGCCAGTTGTCTAGAGAAAATTTGGGAGCCTCGACGTCTCGCAAACCTATGGGCTTTCACGTCCTGTTATAGGGATAGCGTTACAATTTTATGTTCTTGAGTGTTTTTCAGAATACCGGACGAGGGACAAAGTCAAATATAACAGTAATCACGAAGTGCTTTAGATTTCCCATTAGCGATTAATATAAGACTTAATCCCATGTACTTTTCTAACCAGGATACATCGTGCCTTGTGTAGGTAGCCTTACGGAGTAAGAAATCTATGTATGTTTGAAATTCTTACTGGTACATGAATACCGGAAATATGTTAAAAATAGAATCTGGTGACTTTTTAATGATGACGTAACGGTCTGCATCAGTAATTGACAATGGCTTAACCTCATTCCACTGGTAGATGGAGTATAAAATGTTCAAAATCGTGACAGTACACTTCTCGGCAAAAAAAAAAAAGAGAGAGAGAGAGAGAGATGCTTTGTTTTTCGGCGTGATGAGAGCGAATTTTTTACAGAATTAGCCGTGGAACGCAAGGTGCAAAAAGATGTGAATGGGTGGTCTAGATACAGGAACCTCACGTAAGACCCCACAACCAAGTCGGAATGGTCTCAGAAGTGACCGTTTCTTCTCCGTTGTTGGCTGGTGCTCCTGCGAAAATCGATATATTCTGACCGTGAAGCCTTGACCGACCTTCCAACGGTGCTGCAGAATCCCCTTTCTTGCAAATTAAGAGTTTGATTCCCCCCCTCCCCCGCAGTTTTCTGTCATTGAGCCCCTGCTGCTTATAGGCCAGTTGGCCATTAGTTTTTAAACTTTATCGAGAATGTTATCTGTGCATTCTGTTATTTCACAAGGCTGTATCAAGTGTGCCCTCTTTTAGCCTCAAGTGAAATTGTTAATGGGAGGTATCAGCCCGTTTTTACGAACATCGGTGTCTTTGTTGGGCCATTGTGGTGGTTCTTTTGGAGGGCTTTCATTCTTCGAAACTAAAGTGCCGCAGACATACATTTCGGGGCGATGAGTTAATTTTCGTAGTCTGGAGATTGTGTGATATTAAGGTGTACGTGTCTGTACTTCGCGTGTGGATTATACAAAATCTTCAAATGTTTGTTTTGGCCTACCATGTCAGTCGTTTTGAGAATTGAGATGAATGCCAGCGTTTAGGTTTCAGACTAGAGGAGTTGGACACGATTTTACTGAAATGTATATTTTTAGGTTACCATTTTAAAGAAAAGGACCGCTTCTGTTGTCTAGTGGACAGATTTCCTGGCTACAGATCCAGGATTCAGTTCCCGCTACCAGATTTTCAGAGAAGTGGTTGGTCTGAAACAGGATCCACTCAGCCTTGTGAGGATAGTTGAGACATTTCAAGGAATTAGCGGCTCCGGTGTAGAAAACCGAAATTAACGGCCTTGGGGATTCGTTGGGCTGACCACGCGACACCCTCTATTCGCTAGTGTTGGCACTAACTTGCCGACAAGCGGCGGTCGCTAGGTCGGTATAGTTCGTTTGCGGACTAAAACCATGGAGTTTTTCGTTTGTTTTCAAGAAAATACTTCCTTTCTTTATAAATTATTTCGAATTCGATGATCGATATACGTATCCAGATATTTATCGCCTGTCAGTAAGTAGAAATAATATGTGAACGTTAACGACTTTGCTCTTCGTGAATTATTATAAATATCCGTGGCTCTGCAGCCCTTTGTTGGACCTTGGCTGCTTTTTCAGTTTCTTGATCTTTTACACGGTCGTTAGGACTCCTTTGACGGGGGATCGGCCCATCGCAAGGTCTCTACCTATACACAAGAAAGCACAAGCAGAATAAAGACACACATACATTCATGCCTTGAGTGGGATTCGAACCCACGATCGCATGCTTGAGCGGGCGAAGACAGTTTATGCCTTGTGCCGCACGGCGGCTGCAGCCACATGCTCACGCTGGTTACTCGCTCCCGAGTTTTTCTACCCTGAAGATGGAGACGATACGTTCCTCCGAAACATCTGTTCACACAAAATCTGCACGGCATTCTTCAAAATAAATTCTGTTTGGTGAAAAGAAAGTGAAGCCGGGTAAAAACCAAAGCTTCCTGTTGCAACGGGAGAGTAAATAATGCGTTTTGGGGGTGGATGGATTTCGCTTTCGTTTCAAACAACCGTCTGATGAGCAAACTATTCAGAAGTAGGAAAACTAGAATTTCGGCGTAAGTTACGGGGAAATTTCACATCCCATGTTCTGTCGTGTGAACGTTTAACAGTTAATTACCTGTACTGAGTATGCTTGAGAGGTGTAGTGTTGATAGGAAGAACGTCATTGTGGATGAAGCAAAGTGCTCAGTGAATGGCCAATAGCAGACACGTGCTACAACGTGTCACTGGTATTATTCGTAAAGTTCCACATGATTTGACGTTCACTTTCATGATATTGATATTTCTAGTCGATTTGGTTGTTGCCGCATACATTTCACATAACCTACCAGGCTACACCTTGTTTTCATCTATGAAAATCAAGTTAAAAGCGCCATATTGTTTTTCAGCTTTCCTATAAGAATTACCATATAAGTTAATGCATGCCAACGTCACGGCTATGTAATGTATGTATGTATTTATTGATGTATGCATGTATGTAGCACTGCTGATTGATATTTAGGTTATACCTGTTTCGTTTCTTGGTGTAAAGTGCGATTATCCTGAAGTAACTTTTGGTGTTTTTCTCAGTCCTTCCAGTCAAATGCAGGAGCACCTTTTTTAAAACAGACACAATCGATTCTTTTCCCCCGCCCCTAATCAGTTCACTCATTGTTTTTCAGCTTTCCCATGACGTCTAGACTGGCTCTTGTTTCCACCAAGCCCTTTTCCAATCAGATCATGTTATTTTCCCTGAATAAATTGGCTGGAACGTGAAGCTGACCACTCACTTCTTTGTAATATCAAGATAATAATGCAACCAGCTGTGCCTTAACTTTCATATGTGGCTCTTTTTTTATTTTTTTTCATGGCTAGTGGGGTAGGACTAAGTCCCTTGTACTGCGGCCACTTCTGGCCTATTGTACCAGCCCCAGATGATAGGTGAGGGTGATTGTGGAGCAATTGATGGAATAAAGATTGGCAGGGGAAACCGAAGTACTCGGAGAAGACCTGCCCCAGCGCCACTTTGTCCACCACAAATCCCACTTGACCAGACCCGGGATCGAACCCGGGCCGCCTTGGTGGGAAGCCAGCGACTAACCGCTTGAGCTATGGCGACCCCCCTCCTATGTGGCTTAATGGCGTTGTGCATAAGTAGGCTCATGGAAAACTAACTATAACTAATTTATGTAAGTGCTTTACAGCAGGAAACACGTCAATTACAGGCAAGCACAGAAGACGAAAAAAGATTCATAACTATAGTTAGTAGAGTAAAATACAATAAGACGTACAAAGCGCACTAGGCGAGGGTGCAGACGTACAAAATGAAACCCAAAGAGTGGAGACCTGAGAAAAGTAATGAGTCGTCATAAAGAGGGAAAATTGTCAGCCAGTAAAACGGAGACTTGGTGGAATAGATCAGTGTTCTTTGCAAACTATGCTACGTTACTAGCTGATGAATTGTTCGTAAAGTGATGCTGTACATTATGAGTAGAACAAATTTGTACAGTAATATATACTTTGTAGATTCCAGACTGTTTGAGAAACCAATTTTGTTTTTAATGAAAAATACGTCATGGAGATGGTGCTGCCTTGAATGAAGTGCTAGAGTATTCAGTTTAACGAGTATGCTTGCGTACGTACGTACTTTCCCGTAGTACAAGCCATTAACAGGCTGCTATAGTGTAAGGCTACAGACTGTCCGTGTATTCTTTCGAGTTTCCACGAGTGTAACAAAGGTCAAGGCCGCACAGGGGCGATGTACAATCAGAGAGAAAGTATTTATAAGCCTGTAAAGAAAATGTGGTCAGTATGTTGGAGAACAGAGCTTACAGTCTTAACAGTACCGAGATCTTTGACAAAAACAGAAACTAGTACAGGATTGTTACTTACGAGTAATTTATAATTAGGCCGATCATAGTGGCTATGCGTTCTAAGGCATGAACCGTCTTCGCCCGTTCGAATATTGGGATCGTGGGTTCGAATCCCACTCGAGGCACAGATGTTCATCTGCCTTTATTGTGTGTTTATCTTGTTCTGTGTGGGTAGCAACTTTGCGACAGGCTGATCTCTCATCCAAGGAGTCCTACCGACTGTGTATGGGATTAAGAAACTGAATAAGCGGCCAAGGTCCGAAATGCTATAGAACCATAAAGAAAAATTTATAATTACAGTTACTACATGTTTGAAGAAGACAATATCAAACCTCGCCTTAGAAACCTGCTACCACGACTGTTTATTTTTTAGTTTCTTCAGTTCTTCGAAGTAAATATTTGGATAGTACCTTAAACTACGCCAGGACCACTTCCTTTCATATTCTTTCTAAAGGGGCCCATACACGTACGAGTCTAGCTCGCGAGACCGACTCGGCTCGGGTTCCAATGAGCCAAACTCGTCCGTGTGTGGGTCGTCATGCTCATGTGTGTGTGGTGAAATTAATCCTAGCCCGGCTCTCATGTCAAGCTCGCCGAGCCGGACTCGCGAGCCAGCCTCATACATTTATGGGCCCCTTAATTCACCATTTACAGATAGTCTGTAATCTTTCTATCATTTTATTCTACGTAACCTAAGCAGATGAAAACATGTATTGAAATTACCTGTCAGTTTGCACGTATCCTTACTGCTTAGGTGTAGCAGTTTTCAAGAATAAATATTTGTTTGGAATAAATCAACATCAAGGCTCATTAAAACGTGTGAGAAGGCAAGGA
Source organism: Cryptotermes secundus (assembly GCF_002891405.2). Lineage (NCBI taxonomy): Eukaryota > Metazoa > Arthropoda > Insecta > Blattodea > Kalotermitidae > Cryptotermes > Cryptotermes secundus. The sequence goes on along the minus strand of NW_019721010.1, from coordinate 505,233 downwards.
AGACATTTTTATTCCTTTCCTGTAACTAACTAACTAACTAAACAGAATAGCATGCCTCACATAAGTATGATCATGAAATGCAGGAGTTTCCCAAGCTCATTACACGATGTGGAACGTAAGGTAAGAATAGTAATGACGTCACTTAAGATCGGTTCTGACCCGCACTTCAGAGAAACAAACAGATCTGTACCAATGCATGTTATACTGTAGAATGCCCTTTTCTTTGCTATGCCGTCAAATTATACAGCCATTAACGCAAATAACCAGTCAGCGCGTTGTTAAAATATGTGCAAGCACTTAGCAACATTTAAGATGTTTGTTAGATTGGCAGGCTGCAAATAAACCGTAATCAGCCCCTGCGAGTATTACGTCATAAGAACCATGTTTAATTCATGCTGTGCGTATTGTTTTTCGGGACGCAAGTCTAAGAATAATGTTATTTTGCATGTTCTGCTGAGGCGTAATAGTTTCCAATGAAGCGAACGACATAAGATCGTTTATTTCATTCTGAAAAACTTTTCGTGCCCTTGCATTTTCATTTTAGAACATGAGCAGTGATCAAAATATGTCTAAAATACCATTGAAGTGTAAAAGAAATACCTTAAGCACACTTATTACTATTATATATTGGAGTTCCACTAGGATCCATCTGAAGACCAGTGTTTAGTCTACTTTTCTTAGTTTGAAAGAAATAAAAGTAGGCTTATAAGATCACCTTGCTGTCTGTGTGAGTGTGTGCGTATGTCTGTGTATCCCCCTCTCCACTGACTTCTAAATGGCTGAACGTATCTTTATGAAACTTGGTATGTATATCAAGACACCTGAGCCCATCTCAACGGCTAATTCATAAATTCCTTCCATCAGTAATGCCAACATCACAGGCATTCAAATTGCTGAGGCAAAATCTTAATATTCCCTGACGCCTGTACCAATCTTTATTAAATTTGGGGAGTATATCATGTCAACTGAGCCCATCTCAACTGCGCGCTTCATAAATCCCTTCCATCAGTGATACCAACATTATACCCCCCTCAGATTTCTGATGCAAAGCCTTAATATTTCTTGAACGCCTGTACCTTTGTTCATGAAAGTTGTGTGTACGAGTATATATCATATCACTGAGGCAATCTCAATGGCTTACATCATAAATCCCTCTCTTCGGTAGTAGCAACACTACAGCCTCTCAAATTTCTTGTGTAATAACCTTAATATTTCTCGAATGACTTTTTTTTAAATTCGCATAGTGGGGGGTGGAGTCCAGTTGGGTCCACTCGGCACGGCGGCCATTGAATGGCCTATTGTAGCCTGCCCCGGGTGATTATGATGCTGGAGAATTTGGTGGAAAGTACTCGGAGAAAACCTGCCCCAGCGCCACTTTGTCCACCACAAATCCCACTTGACCAGACCCTGGTT
>NW_019721010.1:495684-500071 GCF_002891405.2 Cryptotermes secundus | reverse complement strand
TTTTTTCTTGGGGGGGAGGGGTTGCAAAACCTGTCTTTGCGTTTTTGTGTGCCATTTTGCACCATATGAACGAAACAAACGTGTAATTAGAAAACTTCTTCCCCGTCTCTCTGTCTACATGTTTCGCCTACGAAACTCCTCAGTAGATTTCTTTGAAATAGGTATTGATAGTGTACACCAAATATTGTCGAATCTAATTTCAGTCCCGTATTATTCCGAGTTCGCTAAAACTTAAAATCGACATCATTTTTAAACCTAATAATTTTATAAACCGTTCGTACGACGTCACAAAATACTGTATATCTCAATAAGGTCAAAATCTGTTATAACTAATTAACTTTATCGTCTACTAATCCCATCTGCGGTCCTTCTTGAACCGAAATTAACGCCCGTGGGGATCCGTTGCGCTGACCACGCTACACCCTCTATCCGCTAAAGTTGGCACTAACTTCGCCGACAAGTGGCGGTCGCTCGGTCGGTATAGTTCGCGTGCATACTAAAACCACGGTGTTTTTTTTTTGTTTGGAACAGTCCTTCTTGAGAAACCGATTTATTATTATTATTATTTGAGGGGGTGGGTTTCCCCATGCACCGCGACTAATAGTCTATTGTACGTCCACCTTTGATATTCTACCAGTCGCCATACCCTACCGGTACTGGTGCGTGCTATCAGCCCCGTTCAGCCAACGAGGTCGGCCCTCGGTACCTCGACACTTCCCCCCCTCTACCAGAGGCATTGGAAACTACTTGGGCGGGAAATTTGCCTAATTTTGCTCAGAGGTCTCCTAGAGACATGAGGTTTTTTTACGTGCCGTAAATCTACGACACGGACCCACGGATTAAAGTCCCTCCCGGAGGACTTGTTCCCTGAATTTTTCCGCCCTTAAAAATTCCACGACCTCCGCCGGGTTTGAACCCGCGTACCTTGAGTCATGAGGTGGGAACGTTACGGAGGCCGCTTTGAGAAACCGATAGTCGCTCATGTAGCCAAGGAATATCCGACTTTTGCGAAACCTAAAAATACATTATTGTATTCACAAGAGCTGTTATAGTGACACCCTAAACATAATACAGACTGTACAAGGAAGAAGGATAGCGTAGTTGGTGTAGCGACTGGCTATAGGCTGGACGACCGAAGGATCGGAGTTCGGGTTCCCGTAATGTCAAGAATTTTCTGTTCTCCACGTCGTGCAAACCGGCTCTGGGTACCCATTCGGCTTCCTCTTCAATGGATACCTGGGACTCTTTCCCCAGGGTATGGTGGCCGGGGCGTAAAGCTGAGCACCCACTTCCAATTAGTGCCGAGGTCAAGAAAATATGGATCTATACGTCCACTCCCCCATGCGTCTTCATGGCGTAGTACTTAACTAGTTAAGCACAGGGACAACTTCACAAGGAAGAAGGGTCAGCTATAAAGCGACAGGCTATGTGCATTTTGCTGCTTGGAAAACCCTAAATGAATCACAGCCAAGCCTCAATAGGATTACGGTTTTTTACTATTGCGGGAAGGTCAACAGACAGCTTTGTTTCCAGGTCAGTACTGTGTACATAGTGTAATGGCTTGTCACAAGAACCGTAGAGAACCGTACACGCGGCCCAGCCTCAGTGCCATGAAATGATTTACGTGCTTGCGAGTTTTAAACTGTTCTTAATAATTTCTTACATAAAGAATTTATCTTCTGAGATATAATTTCGTGTAGTCTGGCGAACGTCAACAGATGTTTCGGATTAATATGTCGTCTCGATCTTCAGGGTCGAAGAGTAAGCCAAGCAAGAGACCAACATGAAACAGGCAACCCCTTCGGAACGTTAATTGACTTTCGCAGGAGTATAGAGCGTTGTCTCCCAGAAGGCAGAACTCTTCATGCTCACCGTTAGGAGAACCTCGGATCTTGAGTCACTTAAATTGTTTGCTAATGATCACAAAGCACATGGTGATTCCTATCTCTGGACCATCAATATTTAGATTATATGGTGTAAACTATAGTAACGTTTCCTGACTAAGTGACCATGTATGCCTGATGTCTTCCGTAATACAGAGGGTACCATATTAATGTTCTTAAAAACATCTTGATGTGAAAGCACACAAGGTATGTAGTTATAATCTATTTATTGAAATTTTCGCCTTTTCTTTTTGCGGTGGGTCATACTATTCCCGCTATGAATTACGAACGTCTCCCCAAAAGATGCAGCGTCCCATGTCTCAGAACCAGGGCCCGGATTCTGATGACCTGAAAATATTTAAAAAATGACCGAAAAAATCCAGAAAAATTACCTAAAATATGACCCAAAAATGTAATATGCAGGGCTCGGATATTGATGACCTGAAAATATTAAAGAAATGACCGAAGAAATCCAGAAAAATGACCTAAAGGAGAAAAGAAAGAACACTTCTCTCCCATTTCAGAAAACATATGAAGAAAAATTCCCTAAAATGGCCAAAAATGACCTTAAAAGTCCAAAAATTTACCAAAAAAAATACCCCAAAATGAAAAAATGACCTTAAACCTAAAAATGTCAAAAATGACAAAAAATTACCTATAAACTTTACATTTCTGTAACCATCAGCTCATATCCGAGATTTATATATTTAAGATCATCGCATAGGATGCAAGGAAAAAAAGATGACATGTCATCAAATTCCGGGCCCTGCTTATAACTAGACTCTGGACGTAATTTTGTGGTCCCTGGCCCCACCGGTGAAGTAGCAACGGCAACTCGGGCGGAAGCAGGTATCAGTGTTGCAGACCTTCATTTCAGCTCCAAACAGCCAGGAATATTGTGGTAGGAGAATAGTGCTCGCATGTAAAACGTATAAATGGTAACGCGCCTCGCCATCACGTGACTGTCTGCCAGTGCCGTTTTGAGGCCCATAGGGTTGTGCCTAGAAACGAGGGACCATAAAACCGCTTCTGGGCCGAATATGGTGCAGTGTCTGAATGTAATACTGAGCCACTGGCGCATGTCTGTAAGACCTCCCGTAGTGCAATAAAGCGCTCCTGTTGCATAGCCGGAAATACCATAAATATTGCTTAGCAGAACCGTTTAGTCTTCTGAATATGCCAGACAACATACCGTGCAAATTTATTGCATCGCTGGCAGAATTCCATAATTCTGACCTCAATACTGTTCGTGCTCCACCGACGTAATGATAAGGTACTCGGTATGGGCTCTTATTACATTTCTGGGCTTATTTTCTCCACGAGGAAGGTAGCGTAGAAGGAATTATAAGGAGACCTTATTCATGTATCATTAGCCAGTTCGTGAAGCCGGAACGCTCTACAATTCTAAGTGTAAACATGTGTTGTCTGGATATTTTGGATACTCGCATGGTCGACTTTAAATAAAGAGAGTCGCGAGTTCGATTCCCGATGAGGTAATTCAAATTTCCCTTTGATCCAATCCTTCTAGCCGCACTAGGGCCACGGGGTCGACTCAGCCTCTAACAGAAATGCGTACCAGGAATCTTCCTGGGGGTAAAGGGTTCCCGGCGCCTAAGGCTGACAACATCGCCGTCATCTGAGGCCACTATCTAGAAAATGTGGGAACCTCGAAGTGTCACAACTCTATCGGCCTCCACGGCCTGTTTCAGGGATAGCTCTATCTTTTTTAACTTAAAGAAAACGGGATTATCTGTAAAAATAGCAGTGAAACCAAAAACCCCTCCCGCCGCTGTGTAAGGACAATGGTGTCAACGGGCCCGCACCAGGAAGAACAGTGGAGCAAAGGAAACGTGTGCAGTGGACAGACAGTGTGTGTTCAGTTATTCACATTCACGCAAAACATTCAAAATCTACTCAGAAAAATAACTACATTGTTAACTAGTAAATGGAAAACCAGCCCATTATAGCGTATAGTAAGTATATAGTGTGTAACTTACCGGTGGATCTGCTCGGCTACGTACAAGGTAAAATAAATTTAACTAAAAACTGTACCTGAAGATGGCACACATGTGCCGAAACATATCCTAGACCAGTGTTCCGCAACCTTTTTCTACTCGCGGTACACCGTGAAGTATCCATGACTCAACGCGGCACACCAAAATGTTATTCCCCTCAAAAACGCATATCAGACAATTAATATAAATACGTCACGTGATCAACTTATTACTATAATATTATTATATTGTTATTTTATTATCATTAAACAGAAATCGACTCATGCATTTATTAACAATTAATGAACTTCAATTCACTGTAGAGTGTAGAAAATACACTTCTATTACTATTAAAGTAAATACAGTAATTCTACTCATACCTTCAATGTAATACTTGCGCCTGCGTAGCTGCACACAGGCGACTGATCCGTGGTGGAATCGTTGACAACGCAAGTCTCATTTCTTCATCGATGGATCTGAGCCGCTCCCTCTTTGATGTCTTAATTTCAG